>NW_027522818.1:0-75891 GCF_052094955.1 Ictidomys tridecemlineatus | reverse complement strand
CGTCTTAGTTTACTGGCAGTCTTTTCCTCATGCTCTTCCTTCCTGTTCTATTCTTAGTGGCTCTCTTTATATCAAAGAAGACATTTGACATTTGTTTTTTAGGGCTTGGCTAGCTTCACTTAGCATAATCTGTTCTAATGCCATCCATTTCCCTGCAAATTCTATGATTTTGTCGTTTCTTAGTGCTGCATAATACTCCATTGTGTATAGCTGCCACAATTTTTTTATCCACTCGTCTATTGAAGGGCATCTAGGTTGGTTCCACAGTCTAGCTATTGTGAATTGTGCTGCTATAATCATTGATGTGGCCGTATCCGTATAGTGTGCTCTTTTAAGGTCCTCAGGGAATAGTCCAAGAAGGGCAATAGCTGGGTCAAATGGTGGATCCATTCCCAGCTTTCCCAGGAATCTCCATACTGCTTTCCAAATTGGCCTCACCATTTTGCAGTCCCACCAGCAGTGAACAAGTGTGCCCTTTTCCCCACATCCTCGCCAACACTTATTGTTGTTTGACTTCATAATGGCTGCCAATCTTACAGGAGTGAAATGGTATCTTAGGGTGGTTTTGATTTGCATTTCTCTGATTGCTAGAGATGGTGAGCATTTTCTCATGTGCTTGTGGATTGATTGTATGTCCTCCTCTGAGAAGTGTCTGTTCAGGTCCCTGGCCCATTTGTTGATTGGATTATTTGTTATCTTATTGTTTAATTTTTTGAGTTCTTTGTACATTCTGGATATTAGGGCTCTATCTGAGGTGTGAGGGGTAAAAATTTGTTCCCAGGATGTAGGCTCTCTATTTACCTCTTTTACTGTTTCTCTTGCTGAGAAAAAACTTTTTAGTTTAAGTAGGTCCCATTTGTTTATTCTTGTTATTAACTCTTGGGCTACGGGCGTTCTATTAAGGAATTTGGAGCCCGACCCCACAATATGTAGATCATAGCCAACTTTTCCTTCTATCAGACGCAGTGTCTCTGTTTTTATATCTAGCTCCTTGATCCATTTTGAGTTAACTTTTGTGGCTGGCGAGAGAAAGGGATGCAATTTCATTTTGTTGCATATGGATTTCCAATTTTCCCAACACCATTTATTGAAGATGCTATCCTTCCTCCATTGCATGTTTTTAGCCCCTTTATCAAATATAAGATAGTTGTAACTTTGTGGATTAGTCTCTGTGTCCTCTATTCTGTACCATTGGTCCACCTGCCTGTTTTGGTACCAGTACCATGCTGTTTTTGTTACTATTGCTTTATAGTACAGTTTGAGCTCTGGTATCGCTATACCTCCAGATTCACACTTCCTGCTTAGAATTGCTTTTGCTATTCTGGGTCTTTTGTTTTTCCATATGAATTTCATGATTGCTTTATCTATTTCTACAAGAAATGTCTTTGGGATTCTGATTGGCATCGCATTAAACCTGTAGAGAACTTTGGGTAGTATCGCCATTTTGATGATGTTAGTTCTGCCTATCCATGAACAGGGTACATTTTTCCATCTTCTGAGATCTTCTTCTATCTCTCTCTTTAAGGTTCTGTAGTTTTCATTGTATAAATCTTTCACCTCTTTTGTTAGGTTGATTCCCAAGTATCTTATTTTCTTTGAGGATATTGTGAATGGAGTGGTTTTCCTTATTTCCATTTCAGAGGTTTTGTTGCTGATATACAGGAATGCCTTTGATTTGTGCGTGTTGATTTTATATCCTGCCACTTTGCTGAATTCATTTATTAACTCTAGCAGCTTCTTTGTAGATCCTTTTGGGTCTGTTAAGTAAATTATCATGTCATCTGCAAATAGCGATAATTTAATTTCTTCTTTTCCTATTTTTATGCCTTTAATTTCTTTTGTCTGTCTAATTGCTCTGGCTAGTACTTCGAGAACTAAATTGAATAGAAGTGGTGATAGAGGACATCCCTGTCTTGTTCCAGATTTTAGAGGGAATGCCTTCAGTTTTTCTCCATTTAGGATGATGCTAGCCTGAGGTTTAGCATATATAGCTTTTACAATGTTGAGGTAAGTTCCTGATATCCCTAGTTTTTCTAATGTTTTGAACATAAAGGGATGTTGTATTTTGTCAAATGCTTTTTCTGCATCTATCGAGATGATCATATGGTTCTGGTCTTTAAGCCTATTGATGTGGTGAATAGCATGTATTGATTTCCGTATATTGAACCAGCCTTGCATCCCAGGGATGAATCCTACTTGATCATGGTGCACAAGTTTCCTGATATGTTTTTGTATTCGATTCGCCAGAATTTTATTGAGAATTTTTGCATCCAAGTTCATTAGAGATATTGGTCTGTAGTTTTCTTTCTTTGAAGTGTCTTTGTCTGGTTTTGGGATCAGGGTGATGTTGGCCTCATAGAATGAATTTGGAAGAGCTCCTTCTTTTTCTATTTCTTGAAATAGTTTGAAAAGTATTGGTATTAGTTCTTCTTTGAAGGTTTTGTAGAACTCCGCTGTATACCCATCAGGTCCAGGGCTTTTCTTGGTTGGTAGTCTTTTGATGGCTTCTTCTATTTCTTCCTTTGTTATTGGTCTGTTCAAATTGTGTGTGTCTTCTTGTCTCAATCTGGGCAAATCATATGCCTTAAGAAATTTATCGATATCTTCGCTATCTTCTATTTTATTAGAATATAGGGTTTCAAAATAGTTTCTAATTATCTCCTGTATTTCTGTAGTGTCTGTTGTGATATTGCCTTTTTCATCCCGTATATTAGTAATTTGAGTTCTCTCTCTTCTTCTTTTTGTTAGCATAGCTAAGGGCTTGTCTATCTTATTTATTTTTTCAAAGAACCAACTTTTAGTTTTATCAATTTTTTCAATGGTTTTTTTTGTTTCAATTTCGTTTATTTCTGCTCTAATTTTAATTATTTCTTGTCTTCTACTACAATTGCTGTTGTTTTGTTCTTCCTTTTCTAGGTTTTTGAGGTGTAGTGTGAGTTCATTTATTTGTTGGTTTTTTCTTTTTTTGATGAAAGAACTCCAGGATATGAATTTCCCTCTTAAAACTGCTTTCATTGTGTCCCATAGATTCCGGTATGTTGTGTCTGTATTATCATTTGACTCTAAGAATTTTTTTATCTCTTCCTTTATGTCTTCTGTAACCCATTGATCATTCAATAACATATTGTTCATTTTCCATGTGGTGTAGGATTTTTCCTTCCTTTTTTTATCATTGATTTCCAATTTCATTCCATTATGGTCAGATATGGTGCATGGTATTATCTCCACACTTTTATATTTACTAAGATTTGCCTTATGGCATAATATATGGTCTATTTTTGAGTAGGATCCATGTGCTGCTGAGAAGAACGTGTATCCACTTGATGATGGTTGGTATATTCTATATATGTCAGTTAGGTCTAGGTTATTGATTGTGCTGTTGAGTTCTATAGTTTCTTTATTCAGTTTTTGTCTAGAGGATCTGTCTAATGGCGAGAGTGGTGTGTTGAAGTCACCCGTAATTATTGTGATATGGTCTATTTGACTCTTGAACTTGAGGAGCGTTTGTTTTATGTAGATTGCAGCTCCATTGTTTGGTGCATACAAATTGATAATTGTTATGTCTTGTTGGTGGATGGTCCCTTTTAACAGTATATAGTGTCCTTCCTTATCCTTCTTAATTAACTTAGGTTTGAAGTTGATTTTATTTGATATGAGTATGGCCACTCCTGCTTGCTTCCGAGGGCCATGTGAGTGGTATGATTTTTCCCAACCTTTTACCTTCAGCCTGTGTATGTCTTTTCCTATCATATGAGTCTCCTGAAGGCAGCATATTGTTGGATTTGTTTTTTTGATCCAGGTTGCTAGCCTATGTCTCTTGATTGGTGAGTTTAGGCCATTAACATTTAAAGTTACAATTGAGATATGATTTGTACTTCCAGTCATGCTTCTTTATTTATTTATTTTAGTTTGGCTAGTTTTACTTTTTTGGTTATTTTCTTCCTCCTTTACTGAGATACCTCTTGTTGTTAGTTTTGGGCACTATTTTTCAATTCCTCTTCTTGTAGTATATTGCTCAGAATGCTTTGCAGTGCTGGTTTTCTTGCTGCAAATTCTTTTAGCTTTTGTTTATCGTGAAAGATTTTAATTTCGTTGTCAAATCTAAAGCTCAATTTTGCTGGATACAGTATTCTTGGTTGAAATCCATTATTTTTCAGCGTTTGAAATACATTGTTCCAGGATCTTCTCGCTTTCAAAGTCTGTGCTGAGAAATCAGTCGTTAACCTAATTGGTTTACCCCTGAATGTAATCTGTCTCTTTTCTCTGGTAGCTTTTAATATTCTCTCCTTGTCCTGTATGTTGGCTATCTTCATAATTATGTGTCTTGGAGTTGGTCTATTATAGTTTTGAATGTTTGGGGTCCTGTAGGCTTCCAGGATTTGGCAATCCATTCCATCTTTCATCTCTGGGAAGTTTTCTACAATTATTTCATTTAATATGCTGTCCATTCCTTTGGTTTGAATCTCTGTGCCTTCTTCTATCCCGATGACTCTCAAATTTGGTTTTTTAATGACATCCCATATCTCTTGAATAGATTGCTCATGGGATTTAAGCATCTTTTCTGTGTTGACTATACTCTTTTCAAGTTGATAAACCTTGTCTTCATTATCTGATGTTCTGACTTCTACTTGATCAAGTCTATTTGTAATATTCTCGTTTGAGTTTTTAATTTGGTTTATAGTTTCCTGCAATTCTAGGATTATAGTTTGATTCTTTTTTAAGATCTCTATATCCTGGTAGAGCTCGTTCTTTGCCATTTGAATTTGTTTGTTTAATTCATTTCAAAATATATTTTTATTGCTTGGACTTGCTGTCTCATGTCTTCTCTAATATTCCTTTCCATTTGAGTTAGGAATGCCTTGAGTTCTTTCCCTATCCCTGCTTCTGATGTTTCTATGTCCTCTTGTAGAATTAAGTTGTCTTGCATTGTTTGTACTCCTTTTTTCCCTTGTTTTCTCATGTAGTCCCCGTTGCTTTCCAGCTCTATTTGATTGTCGTGTTTCTACTCTCTTCTATAGATTTGTTTTGGTTCTGTTTTACTCTGATGCCTCTCCTTAGTGTTGTTAAACTATGCCTGCTGACGTGGATTCCACTGTGAAGAAAGATCCGACGTCCCAGCTCCAGTGACGACACTACTTTGCTATGACCGGCCCCAGTTCCTTGCCTGGGTGTCCTGATGAGGTGGTGTGACTGGACTGTCTCTGTTTGATTTCAGCTCCAGTCGCGGCAGGCAGGCGGTCTCTAGCCGCCCAGTATCACAGGCCGCGGGCGGGTGATCGGTCACCTGTGGCCGGGTGTTCTCCTACCGCCCAGCTATGCGGGCAGTGGGTGAACTGTCGCCGGCGGGCCTGCAATTTCCAGCTGCCCAGTCTCGAGGGCCTTGCCTCTAGCTTCCTGGTTTCTCCTGCTAGCCTTCTGTAGCCGCAGGGCAGGCCGCATGAATCAGTGGGCCTGGATCTCCAGGGTCCCACAGTTGGCAATTGGGATCCCAGGCACTCTGTACTTTGGATTTTTCCTGCTTGCCCCACCCCCAGCTCTAGCTAGACAGATTTCCTTTTGGCTGCAGATGGGTAGGGGGGGTTGCAGGTCAGGTGCCTCTAGTTCCCCCTAGTCTTTATGCAGGCTCACTCTGATTCTCCCTCCCCCGGCAAGCCTAGGAGAGAATTTATGCGAGTTCCCGATGTATGGGGGATGGGCCTGAGTGCCACACACCTGTTTTGTTGTTGAGATCTGTCGGAGAATGGGTGGATATATCAGCTGTTCAAGGATGCTGACTGCTGATTCCCTTGGTGGAGTGTCCGCTGTGGGGGATGGGACTGTACCGCTTCCTTCCCCGTCTAAACTCCCGTACTCAGCCCGGGAGTCAGTGCGGGCTTGGCTGGTGGGATTCCACCTGGTCGCAGCGGTGCCTCTCCCTGCTTGCTAATTAATGGCTTCCCTGGGGCGCCACGCCTTCTGTAGCCGCAGGGCAGGCCACACGAATCAGTGGGCCTGGATCTCCGGGGTCCCACAGTTGGCAATTGGGATCCCAGGCACTCTGTCCTTTGGATTTTCCTGCTTGCCCCACCCCCAGCTCTAGCCAGACAGGTTTCCTTTTGGCTGCAGATGGGTAGGGGGGGTTGCAGGTCAGGTGCCTCTAGTTCCCCCCTAGTCTTTATGCAGGCTCACTCTGATTCTCCCTCCCCCAGCAAGCCTAGGAGAGATTTATGCGAGTTCCCGATGTATGGGGGATGGGCTGAGTGCCACACACCTGTTTTGTTGTTGAGATCTGTCGGAGAATGGGTGGATATATCAGCTGTTCAAGATGCTGACTGCTGATTCCCTTGGTGGAGTGTCCACTGTGGGGGATGGGACTGTACCGCTTCCTTCCCCGTCTAAACTCCCGTACTCAGCCCGGGGGTCAGTGCGGGCTTGGCTGGTGGGATTCCACCTGGTGCAGCGGTGCCTCTCCTGCTTGCTAATTAATGGCTTCCCTGGGGGCGCCACGCCTTCTGTAGCCGCAGGGCAGGCCACACGAATCAGTGGGCCTGGATCTCCGGGGTCCCACAGTTGGCGATTGGGATCCCAGGCACTCTGTCCTTTGGATTTTCCTGCTTGCCCCACCCCCAGCTCTAGCCAGACAGGTTTCCTTTTGGCTGCAGATGGGTAGGGGGGGTTGCAGGTCAGGTGCCTCTAGTTCCCCCCTAGTCTTTATGCAGGCTCACTCTGATTCTCCCTCCCCCGGCAAGCCTAGGAGAGAATTTATGCGAGTTCCCGATGTATGGGGGATGGGCTGAGTGCCACACACCTGTTTTGTTGTTGAGATCTGTCGGAGAATGGGTGGATATATCAGCTGTTCAAGATGCTGACTGCTGATTCCCTTGGTGGAGTGTCCCCTGTGGGGGATGGGACTGTACCGCTTCCTTCCCCGTCTAAACTCCCGTACTCAGCCCGGGGGTCAGTGCGGGCTTGGCTGGTGGGATTCCACCTGGTCGCAGTGGTGCCTCTCCCTGCTTGCTAATTAATGGCTTCCCTGGGGCGCCACGCCTTCTGTAGCCGCAGGGCAGGCCACACGAATCAGTGGGCCTGGACCTCCGGGGTCCCACAGTTGGCAATTGGGATCCCAGGCACTCTGTCCTTTGGATTTTCCTGCTTGCCCCACCCCTAGCTCTAGCCAGACAGGTTTCCTTTTGGCTGCAGATGGGTAGGGGGGGTTGCAGGTCAGGTGCCTCTAGTTCCCCCCTAGTCTTTATGCAGGCTCACTCTGATTCTCCCTCCCCTGGCAAGCCTAGGAGAGAAATTATGCGAGTTCCCGATGTATGGGGGATGGGCTGAGTGCCACACACCTGTTTTGTTGTTGAGATCTGTCGGAGAATGGGTGGATATATCAGCTGTTCAAGATGCTGACTGCTGATTCCCTTGGTGGAGTGTCCCTGTGCGGGATGGGACTGTACCGCTTCCTTCCCCGTCTAAAAAAACCAGCCAAACTAAAATAAATAAATAAAGAAGCATGAATGGAAGTACAAATCATATCTTCCAACATCTGATCTCTGTAACAGTCCTTCTGTACCGCAGTCTCCAACCACTGCCCTCCGTAACGGGCCTTCTGCACCCAAGTCTCTAAATACTGTTTACTGTATCAGTCTTTCTGAACCTCAGTCTCAAACCTCTGCTCTCTGTATCTATCCTTCTGCACCTCAGTCTCCAAGCTGTGCTCTCTGTATCATTCCTTCTGCACCCCAGTCTCCAACCTCTGCTCTCTGTAACAGTTTTTCTATACGGTAGTCTCCAACTCTGGTCTCTGTAACGGTCCTTCTGCACCCCAATTTCCAACCTCTACGTTCTGTAACAGTCCTTCTGCACATCAGTGTGATACCTCTGCTCTCTACACGATCCTTCTGCACCCCAGTTTCAAAACATTGCTCTATTTAACAGTCCACGTGCACCTCAATCTCCACCCTCTCCTCTCTATAACAGGCCTTCTGCACTCCAGTCTTCAAAGTCTTCTCTCTGTAGCAGGCCTTCTGCACCCCAGTCTCCAAAATCTGCTCTCTGCAAGGATCCTTCTGCACCCCAGTCTCCAACCTCTGCTCTCTGCAATGATTCTAGTGCACCCCATTCTCCAACCTCTGATCTCTGCAACGGTCTTTCTGCACCACAGTCTCCAAATTCTGCTCTCTGTAAGATCCTTCTGCACCCCTGTATCCAACCTCTGGTCTCTGTAACAGTTTTTCTGCATCCAAGTGTCCAACCTCTGATCTCTGTAACAGTCCTTCTGCACCTCAGTCTCCAACCTCTGCTCTATGTAATAGTCCTTCTGCACCCCAGCCTCTAAAATCTGCTCTCTGCAACAGTCCTTCTTCACCCCAGTCTCCAAACATCTGCTTTCTGCAGCAGTCTTTCTGAACCACAGTCTCCAAATCTGCTCTTTGCAAAGATCCTTCTGGATTCCTGTCTCCAACGTCTTCTCTCTGCAACAGTCCTTCTGCTCCCCAGTCTCCATCATCTGCTCTCTGTAACAGTCCTTCTGTACCGCAGTCTTCAAACTTTCTTTATCAGTCCTTCTAAACCTCAGTCTCAAAACTCTGCTCTCTGTATCTATTGTTGTGCACCTCAGTCTCCAACCTATGCTCTCTGTAACAGTTTTTCTATACGGTAGTCTCTAACAGTCCTTCTGCACCCCAGTCTCCAAACTCTCCTCTTTGTAACAGGCCTTCTGCACGCCAGTCTCCAAACTCTGCTCTCTGTAATGATTCTACTGCACCCCAGTCTCCAACCTCTGATCTCTACAACCGTCCTTCTTCACCTCAGCCTGAAACATCTGCTCTCTGCACGATCCTTCAGCACCCCAGTCTCCAAACTCTTCTCTATGTAGCAGGACTTCTGCATCTAAGTCCCCCACCCTTCCTCTCTGTAACAGGCCTTCTGCAGGCCAGTCTCCAAACTTTACTCTCTGTAGCAGGCCTCGGCGACCCAGTCTCCAAAATCTGCTCTCTGCAAAGATCCTTCTGCACCCCAGTCTCCAACCTTTCTCTCTGCAATGATCCTAGTGCACCCCAGTCTCCAACCTCTGATCTCTGCAACAGTGCTTCTGCACCTCAGTCTCCAAATTCTGCTCTCTGTAAGATCCTTCTGCACCCCTGTATCCAACCTCTGCTCTCTGTAACAGTCCTTCTGCATCTTAGTCTCCAAACTCTGCTCTCTGTTACAGGCCTTCCACACCTCAGTCTCCAAACACTGCTCTCTGCAACAGTCCTTTGCACCCCAGTCTCCATCCTCTGCTCTCTAAAAGGGTCCTTCTGCACCCTAGGTACCAACATCTGCACTCTGCAACAGTCCTTCTGCAGCCCAGTCTCCAACATCTGCTCTCTGTAGCACTTCTGCACCTCAATCTGAAACCTCTGCTGTCTGCAATGACCCTTCTGCACCCTAGTCTCCTACCTCTGCTCTCTGTAACAGTCCTTCTACACCTCCTTATCCAAACTCTGCTCTCTGTAAGACCCTTCTGGAAACCAGTCTTTAAACTCTGCACTCTTTAAAAGTCGTTCTGTACAACAGTCTTAAACTCTGCTCTCTGTAACACGACTTCTGCACTCCAGTCTCCAACCACTTCTCTCTTCAACGATTCTTCTCCACCCCAGTCTTCAACATCTGCTCTCTGCAACAGTCTTTTGCACCCCAGTCTCCAAACTCTGCTCTCTGTAAGATTCATCTGAACCCCCGTGTCCAACCTCTGCTCTCTGTAAATGTTTTTCTTCACCCCAGTAATCAAACTTTGCTCTCTGTAACAGTCCTCCTTAACCCCAGTCTCCAATGTCTGCTCTCTCCAACAGTACTTCTCCACCCCAGTCTCCAAACTCTGCTGTCTGCAACGATCTTTCTGGACCCCAGCCTCCAACGTCTGCTCTCTGCAACAGTCCTTCTGCACCACAGTCTTCAACCTCTGCTCTCTGTAATATTTTTCTGCACTCCAGTTTCCAGACTCTGCTCTTTGTAACATTATTTCTCCACCCCAGTCTCCAACCTCTGTCCTCTGAAACAGTACTTCTGCTCCCCAGACTCCAAGATCTGCTCTCTGTAACAGTCCTTCTGTACCGCAGTCATTAACCTGTGCTCTTTGTAAGGGTCCTTCTACACCATAGTCTCCAACCTCTGCTTTGTGTATCAATCTGTCTGAACCCGTCTCTAACTTCTGTTCTCTGTATCTAACCGTGTGCACCTCAGTCTCCAACTGTGCTCAATGTAAGAATTTTTCTGCACCTTAGTCTCCAACCTCTGCTCTCGGTAACAGTTCTATACCGAAGTCTCCAAACTCTACTCTCTGTAACAGTCTTTCTGCACCCCAATTTCCAAACACTGCTTCCTGTAACAGTCTTTCTGAACCTGAGTCTCAAAACGCTCCTATGTGTAAAAGTCCTTCTACACCTCACTTTCCAACGTCTGCTCTTTGTAACCGTCCTTCTTGACCTCAGTCTGAAACTGCTGCTCTCTGCACGATCCTTCTGAATCCAGTCTCAAACCACTGCTCTCTGTAAAGGTCCACTTGCACCTCAGTCTCCAAGCTCTGCTCTCTGTAAGATCCCTTCAGCAACCCAGTCTCCAAACTCTGCTCTCTATAACAGTCCTTCTGCACCCCAGTCTCCAAACTCTCCTCTCTACAACAGTCCTTCTGCACCCCAGTCTCGAACACTTGCTCTCTGCAACAGTCCTTCTGAACCTCAGTCTGAAAACTCGGCTCTCTTAAACCACCCTTCTGCACGCCAGTCTCCTAATTCTGCTCTCTGTAACAGTTCTACTGCACCTCATTCTCCCAACTCTGCTCTCTGTAAGATCCTTCTACAACCCAGTCTTTAAACTCTGCACTCTGTAACAGTCCTTCTGCACAACAGTCTCCAAACTCTGCTCTCTGTAACAGCACTTCTGCAACCCAGTCTTCAACCTCTGCTCTCTGTAACACTCCTTCTGTACTGCAGTTTCCAAACTCTTCTCTCTGTAATGGTCCTTCTGCACCCCACTCTCCAACCTCTACTTCCTCTATCTGTCCTTCTGCACTCAAGTCTCCAACCTCTGGTCTCTGTAACAGTCCTTCTGCACCTCAGTCTCCAACGTCTGCTCTCTGCAAAAGTCCTTTGGCACCTTAATCTCCAACTCCTGGTCTCTGCAAAAGTCCTTCTACACCCAAGTAATTAAACTCTACACTCTGCAACAGTCCTTCTGCACCTCAGTCTCCAAACTCTTCTCTTTGCAAAGGTCTTTCTGCACCTCAGTCTTAAACATCTGCTCTCTGTAACAGTCATTCTGCACCCCAGTCTCCAAAATCTGCTCTCTGTAACAGTCCTTCGGCACCCCAGTCTCCACCCTCTGCTCTCTGCAACGATCCTTTTACACCCAAGTCTCCAAACTCTGCTCTCTGCAAGAGTTCTTCTGCACCCCAGTCTCCTACATCTTCTCTCTGCAACAGTTTTTCTAAACCTCATTCTGAAAACTCCAGTCTCCATCTCCAATCTCTGTAACAGTCCTTCTGCAACTCAGTCTCCAACCTCTGCTCTATTTAATAGTCCTTCTGCACCCCAGCCTCTAAAATCTGCTCTCTGCAACAGTTTTTCTGAACCCAAGTCTCCAACATCTGTTCTCTGCAGCAGTCCTTCTGAACTGCCGTCTGCAAACTCTGCTCTTTGCAACGATTCTTCTGGACCCCTGTCTCCAGCGTCTTCTCTCTGCAACAGTCCTTCTGCACCACAGTCTCCAACTTTTTCTCTCTTTAAGATCCTTCTGAACTCCAGTTTGCAAACTCTGGTCTTTGTGACATTCCTTCTCCACCCCAGTCTCCAACCTCTTTTCTCTGCAACAGTTTTTTGCTCCCCAGACTCAGAGATCTGCTCAATGTAACAGTCCTTCTGCAACTCAGTCTCCCAACTCTGCTCTCTGTAAGATACTTCTGCAACCCAGTTTATAAACTCTGCACTCTGTAACAGTCCTTTACAACCCCAGTCTCCAAACTCTGCTCTCTGTTAGATCCATCTGAACCCCAGGCTCCAACCTCTGCTCTCTGTAAGTGTACTTCTGCCCCACGTATCCAACTTCTGCTCTCTGTAACAGTCCTTCTGTACCTCACTATCCAAGTTCTGCTCTGTGTAACAGTCCTTCTGCAACCCAGTTTCTAAAAACTGCTCTCGGCAACAGTCCTTCTGTACCCCCTCTCCAACATCTGCTCTCTGCAACAGTCCTTCTGAAACCCAGTCTCCAAACTCTGCTCTCTTCAACGATCTATCTGGACCCCAGTCTCAAACGTCTGCACTCTGCAACAGTCCTTCTGCACCACAGTCTCCAAACTCTGCTCTCTGTAAGATCCTTCTGCACTTCAGTTTCAAAACTCTGCTCTCTGTAACATTCCTTTTCCACCAAAGTCTACAACCTCTGTCCTCAGCAACAGTCCTCTGCTCTCAAGACTCCGAAATATGCTCTCTGTAACAGTCCTTCTGTACTGCAGTCTCCAACCTCAGCTCATTGTAACGGTCCTTCTACATCCCAGTCTCCAACCTCTGCTTTCTGTAACAGTCTGTCTGAACCCCAGTCTCCAATGTCTGTTCTCTGATTGTATCCTTCTGAACCTCAGTCTCCAACCTCTGTTCTATGTAAGAGTCCTTCTGCACCCCAGTCTTCAACCTCTGCTCTCGGTATCAATCCTATATCGCAGTATCCAAACTCTTCTCTCTCTAACGGTCCTTCTGCACCCCAATTTCCAAACTCTGCTTCCTGTAACAGTCCTTCTGCACCTTAGTCTGCAAACTCTCCTTTTTGTAACAGTCCTTCTACACCTCAGTCTCGAACCTCTGCTCTCTGTAACCGTCCTTCTGCACTTCAGTCTGAAATCTCTGCTCTCTTCACGATCCTTCTGCACCCCAGTCTCAAACCACTGCTCTCTGTATCAGTCCACCTGCACCTGAGTCTCCAACCTCTGCTCTCTGTAAGATCCTTCAGCAACCCAGTCTCCAAACACTGCTCTCTATAACAGTCCTTCTGCACCCCAGTCTCCAACCTCTCCTCTCTGTAACAGGCCTTCTGTACGCCAGTCTCCAAACTCTGCTCTCTGCAACGATCCTTCTGAACCCCAGTCTCCAACCTCTGCTCTCTGTAATTATCCTACTGCACTCCAGTCTCCAACTTCTGTTCTCTACAACCGTCCTTCTGCACCTCAGTCGAAAACCTCTGCTCTCTGCACGATCCTTTTGCACCCCAGTCTCCAATATCTACTCCATGTAACAGGACTTCTTCACCTCAGTCTCCAACCTCTCCTCTCTGTAACAGGCCTTCTGCAGGCCAGTCTTCAAACTCTACTCTCTGTAGCAGGTTTCGGCACCCCAGTTACCAAAATTTGCTTTCTGCAACAATCCTTCTGCACCCCAGTTTCCAACCTTCCTCTTTGCAATGATCCTAGTGCACCCCAGTCTCCAAACTCTGATTTCTGCAACAGTGCTTGTGCACCTCAGTCTCCTAATTCTGCTCTCTGTAAGATCCTTCTGCAACCCTGTATCCAACCTCTGCTCTCTGTAACAGTCCTTCTTCATTGGAGTCTCCAAACACTGCTCTCTGTTACAGGCCTTCCACACCTCAGTCTCCAACCTCTGCTCTCTGCAACAGTCCTCTGCACCCCAGTCTCAAACCTCTGCTCTATACAACAGTCCTTCTGCAGCCCAGTCTCCAACATCTGCTCTCTGCAACAGTTCTGCACCTCAGTCTGAAAACTCTGCTCTCTGCAACGACCCTTCTGGACCCCAGTTTCCTACCTCTGCTCTCTGTAACAGTCCTTCTACACCTCAGTCTCCATACTCTGCTCTCTGTAAGACCCTTTTGCAGCCTTTAAACTCTGCACTCTGTAACAGTCGTTCTGCACAATAGTCTTTAAACTCTGCTCTCTGTAACAGGATTTCTGCAACCCAGTCTTCAACCTCTGCTCTTTTTAACAGTCCTTCTGCACCTCTGTCTCCCAACTCTGCTCTTTTCAGATCCTTCTACAACCCAGTCTTTAAACTCTGGACTCTGTAACAGTCCTTCTGCACAAAAGTCTCCAAACTCTGCTCTCTGTAACAGTCCTTCTTCACCTCAGTCTCAAACCTCTACTCTCTGTAACAGTCTTTCTGTACCTCAGACTGAAACCTCTTCTCTCTGCATGATCCTTCTACACCCAGTCTCCAACCACTGCTCTCTGTAACAGTCCACCTACACCTCAGTAACCAAACTCTTCTCTTTGTAAGATCCTTCAGAAACCCAGTCTTCTAACACTGCTCTCTATAAAAGTCCTTCTGCACCCCACTCTCCAACCTCTCCTCTTTGTAACAGGCCTTCTGCACGCCAATCTCCAAACTCTGCTTTCTGCAACGATATTTCTGCACCCCAGTCTCCAACCACTGCTCTCTGAAATGATCCTACTGCACCCCAGTCTCCAACCTCTGATCTCTGCAACAGTACTTTTTCACCTTAGTCTCCAACTCCTGCTCTCTGTCAGATCCTTCTGCACCCGTGTCTCCAAGCTCTGCTCCTTGCAACGATCCTTCTGCACCCCAGTCTCCAACCTCTTCTCTATGTAAAAGAAATTCTGCACCTCAGTCTCCAATCTCTGCTTTCTGCAACAGTCCTTCTACACTGCAGTGTCCAACTTCTGCTCTTTTTAACGGTCTTTCTGCACTGCAGACTCCAATCTCTTCTTTCTGTTTCAGTCCTTCTGCACCCCAGTCTTCAACTTCTGCTCTCTCTAAGAGTCCTTCTGCACTTCAGTCTCCAACCTCTGCTCTCTGCAACAGTCCTTATTCAACCCAGTCTCCAACCTCTGCTCTCTGCAACAGTCCTTCTGCACCCCAGTCTCCAACCACTGCTCTCTGAAACAGTCCTTCTGCACCAAAGTCTTTAACCTCTGCTCTATGTAACAGGACTTCTGCACCTGAGTCTCAAACCGCTGCTCTCTGAAACAGTCCTTCTGTACTCCAGTCTCCAACCTTTTCTCTCTGCATCAGTCCTTCTGCACCCCAGTTTCCAAACTCTTCTGTCTGCAAGAGTCTTTCTGCACCCCAGTCTCCAACCTCTGCTCTCTGCAACAGTCATTCTGCAACACAGTCTCCAATCTCTGCTCTCTGTAAGATTCTTCTGCACTCCAGTTTCCAAACTCTGCTCTCTGTAACATTCCTTCTCCAACCCAGTCTTTAACCTCTGCTTTCTGCAAGTGTCCTGCAGCACACCAGTCTCCAACCTCTGTCCTCTGCAATAGTCCTTCTGCACCCCAGTCTCCAAACTCTGATTCCTGTATCAGTCATTCTGAAGGCCAGACTCAAACCTCTGTTCTATGTATCTATCCTTCTCGACCTAAGTCTTCCACCTGTTCTCTCTGTAACATTCCTTCTGTACCCCAGTCTCCAACCTCTGCTCTCTGTAAAAGTTTTTCTATACTGCAGTCTCCAAATTCTGGTCTCTGTATCGGTCCTTCTGCACCCCAAGTTCCAACCTCTGCTTAGTGTAACAGTCCTTCTGCACCTCAGTCTCCAACCTCTGCTCTCTGTAACAGTCCTTCTGCACCTCAGTCTGACACCTCTGCTTTCTGCACGATTTTGCTGCAACCCAGTCTTCAAACAATACTCTCTGCACCAGTCCTTCTGCACCCCAGTCTCCAAACTTTGCTCTCTGCAATGATCCTACTGCATCCCAGTCTCCAACCTCTGATCACTGCAACAGTCCTTCTGCACCTCAGTCTCCAGCTACTGCTCTCTGTAAGATTCTTCTGCACTCCTGTATCCAACCTCTGCTCTCTGTAACAGTCCTTCTGCACCAGAGTCTTTAATCTCTGCTCTCTGTAGCAGGACTTCCGCCCCTCAGTCTCCAAACTCTGCTCTCTGCAACAGTCCTTCTGCACACTAGTCTCCAAACTCTGCTCTCTACAACAGTCTTTCTGCACCCTAGTTACCAACATCTGCTCTCTGCAACAGACCTTGTGCACCCCAGTCTTCAACATCTGCTCTCTGTAACAGTCATTCTGCACCTCAGTCTGAAAACTCTTCTCTCTGCACTGACACTTCTGCACCCAATTCTCCTACCTCTGCTCTCTGTAACAGTCCTTCTGCACCTCAGTCTCCTAACTGTGCTCTCTGTTTGATCCTTCTCCAACCCAGTCTTTAAACTCTGCACTCTGTAAAGTCCTTCTGCACAACAGTCTCCAACCTCTGCTCTCTGTAACAGGAGTTCTGGAACCCAGTCTCCAAACTCTGCTCTCTGTAAAAGGCCTTCTGCACTCCAGTCTCCAACCTCTTCTCTCTGCAACGATTCTTCTCCATCCAAGTCTCCTACATCTGCTCTCTGCAACAGTCCACTTGCACCCTAGTCTCCAAACTCTACTTTCTGTAAGATTCATCTGAACCCCAGTCTTTAACCTCTGCTCTCTGCAACAGTCCTTCCGCACCCGAGTCTCCAAACTTTGCTCTCTGCAACAGTCCTTCTGTACTGCAGTCTCTAATCTCTGCTCTCTGTAACTGTCTTTCTGCACCCCATAATCCAATATCTGCTTTCTGAATCAGTCCTTCTTCACCCCAGTCTCCAACATCTGCTCTCTCTACGAGTCCTTCTGCACCTCAGTCTCCAACCTCTGCTTTCAGCAACAGTACTTCTGTTCCCCAGTCTCTAACCTCTGCTCTATGTAACAATCCTTCTGCACCTCAGTCTCCAACCTCTGCTTTCTACAACAGTCCTTCTGCACTCCAGTCTCCAACCTCTTCTCTCTGCAACAGTCCTTCTGCACCCCAGTCTCCAACATCGGCTCTCTGCAACAGTCCTTCTACACCCCAGTCTCCAAACTCTGCTCTCTGCAAGGATCGTTCTGGACCCCAGTCTCCAACGTCTGTTCTCTTCAACAGTACTTCTGCACCACAGTCTCCAAAATCTGCTCTCTTTAAGATCTTTCTGCTCTCCAGTTTGCAAAATCTACTCTCTCTAACATTCCTTCTCCACTGCAGTCTCCACCCTCTGCTTTCTGCGAGGGTCCTGCAGCACCCCATTCTCCAACGTCTGTCCTCTGTAACACTCCTTCTGCTCCCCAGTCTCCAACATCTGCTCTCTGTAACAGTCCTTATGTACCACAGTCTCCAAACTCTGTTCTCTTTTTTTTTAATTTATTTATTTTTTTATTGTTGGTCTTTCAAATCCTTACACAGTTCTTAATACATCATATTTCACAGTTTGATTCAAGCGGGTTATGAACTCCCAACTTTACCCCGTATACAGATTGCTGTATCACATCAGTTACCCTTCCATTGATTGTCATATTGCCTTTCTAGTGTCTGATGTATTCTGCTGTCAGTCCTATTCTCTACTATCCCCCCTCCCCTCCCCTCCCCTCCCCTTTTCTCTCTCTACCCCTTCTACTGTAAATCATTTCTTCCATTTGTATTATCTTGTCTTACCCCTCCATTACATAGTTCTTGATATGTCATATTTCACATTTTGATTCAAGTGGGTTATGCACTCCCATATTGCCCCTTATACAGCTTGCAGAATCACATCAGTTTCACTTCCATTGCTTTACATATTGCCATCCTAGTGTCTGTTGTATTCTGCTGCCTTTCCTATCCTCTACTCTCCCCCCTCCCCTCCCCTCCCCTCCCCTCTTCTCTCTCTACCCCCACTACTGCAATTCATTCCTCCCCCTTGTATTATTTTTCCCTTTCCCCTCACTTCCTCTTGTATGTAATTTTGTATAAACCTGAGGGTCTCGTTCCATTTCCATGCTATTTCCCTTCTCTCTCCCTTTCCCTCCCACCTCTCAACCCTGTTTAATGATGGTCTTCTTCTTGTTCTCTTCTTCCCTAGTCTGTTCTTAATTACTCTCCTTATATCAAAGAAGACATTTGGCATTTGTTTTTTAGGGCTTGGCTAGCTTCGCTTAGCATAATCTGCTCTAATGCCATCCATTTCCCTCCAAATTCTATGATTTTGTCATTTCTTAATGCAGAGTAATACTCCATTGTGTATAAATGCCACATTTTTTTTATCCATTCGTCTATTGAAGGGCATCTAGGTTGGTTCCACAGTCTTCCTATAGTGAATTGTGCTGCTATGAACATCGATGTAGCAGTGTCCCTGTAGCATGCTCTTTTTAGGTCTTTAGGGAATAGACCCAGAAGGGGGATAGCTGGGTCAAATGGTGGTTCCATTCCCAGCTTTCCAAGAAATCTCCATACTGCTTTCCAAATTGGCTGCACCAATTTGCAGTCCCACCAACAATGTACAAGTGTACCCTTTTCCCCACATCCTCGCCAGCACTTATTGTTGTTTGACTTAGTAATGGCTGCCAATCTTACTGGAGTGAGATGGTATCTTAGGGTGGTTTTGATTTGCATTTCTCTGACTGCTAGAGATGGTGAGCATTTTTTCATGTACTTGTTGATTGATTTTATGTCCTCCTCTGAGAAGTGTCTGTTCAAGTCCTTGGCCCATTTGTTGATGGGATTATTTGTTATCTTATTGTCTAATTTTCTGAGTTCTTTATATACTCTGGATATTACGGCTCTATCTGAAGTGTGAGGAGTAAAGATTTGTTACCATGATGTAGGCTCCCTATTTACCTCTCTTATTGTTTCTTTTGCTGAGAAAAAACTTTTTAGTTTGAGTAAGTCCCATTTGTTGATTCTAGATGTTAACTCTTGTGCTATGGGTATCCTATTGAGGAATTTGGAGCCCGACCCCACAGCATGTAGGTCGTAGCCAACTTTCTCTTCTATCAGATGCCGTGTCTCTGATTTGATATCAAGCTCCTTGATCCATTTTGAGTTAACTTTTGTGCATGACGAGAGAAAGGGATTCAATTTCATTTTGTTGCATATGGATTTCCAATTTTCCCAGCACCATTTGTTGAAGATGCTATCCTTCCTCCATTGCATGCTTTTAGCCCCTTTATCAAATATAAGAAAGTTGTAGTTTTGTGGGTTGGTTTCTGTGTCCTCTATTCTGTACCATTGGTCCACCCGCCTGTTTTGGTACCAGTACCATGCTGTTTTTGTTACTATTGCTCTGTAGTATAGTTTGAAATCTGGAATCGCTATACCACCTGATTCACACTTCCTGCTTAGTATTGTTTTTGCTATTCTGGGTCTTTTATTCTTCCATATGAATTTCATGATTGCTTTCTCCATTTCTACAAGAAATGCCGTTGGGATTTTGATTGGCATTGCATTAAACCTATAGAGAATTTTTGGTTATATCGCCATTTTGATGATGTTAGTTCTGCCTATCCATGAATAGGGTATATTTTTCCATCTTCTAAGGTCTTCTCCAATTTCTCTCTTTAGGGTTTTGTGGTTTTCATTGTATAAGTCTTTCACCTCTTTTGTTAGGTTGATTCCCAAGTATTTTATTCTTTTTGAGGATATTGTGAACGGGGTGGTTGTCCTCGTGTCCATTTCAGAGAATTTGTCGCTGATATACAGGAATGCCTTTGATTTATGCGTGTTGATTTTATAACCTGCCACTTTGCTGAACTCATTTATTAGCTCTAACAGTTTCTTTGTAGACCATATTGGGTCTGCTAGGTATAGAATCATGTCATCTGCAAATAGTGATAACTTAAGTTCTTCTTTTCCTATTTTTATGCCTTTAATTTCTTTCGTCTTTCTAATTGCTCTGGCCAGTGTTTCGAGAACTATGTTGAACAGGAGTGGTGAGAGAGGGCATCCCTGTCTTGTTCCAGATTTTAGAGGGAATGCCTTCAATTTTTCTCCATTCAGAATGATGCTAGCCTGAGGCTTAGCATAAATTGCTTTTACAATGTTGATGTATGTTCCTGTTATCCCTAGTTTTTCGAGAATTTTGAACATAAACGGATGCTGTACTTTGTCGAATGCTTTTTCTGCATCTATCGAGATGATCATATGGTTCTTATTTTTAAGTCTATTGATGTGGTGAATAACATTTATTGATTTCCGTATATTGAACCAACCTTGCATACCAGGGATGAATCCTACTTGATCATGGTGCACAATTTTTTTGATATGTTTTTGTATCCGATTTGCCAGAATTTTATTGAGGATTTTTGCATCTAGGTTCATTAGAGATATTGGTCTGTAGTTTTCTTTCTTTGAAGTGTCTTTGTCTGGTTTCGAAATCAGGGTGATGTTGGCCTCGTAGAATGAATTTCGAAGTTCTCCCTCTTTTTCTATTTCCTGAAATAGCTTGAAAAGTATTGGTATTAGTTCCTCTTTAAAGGTTTTGTAAAACTCTGCTGTAAACCCATCCGGTCCTGGGCTTTTCTTAGATGGTAATCTTTTGATGGTTTCTTCTATTTCCTCAATTGATATTGGACTGTTTAGGTTGTCTATATCCTCCTGACTCAATCTGGGCAGATTATATGACTTAAGAAATTTATCGATGCCTTCACTATCTTCTATTTTATTGGAGTATAAGGATTCAAAATAATTTCTGATTATCTTCTGTATTTCTGAAGTGTCTGTCGTGATCTTGCCTTTTTCATCCCTTATGCTAGTAATTTGAGTTCTCTCTCTTCTTCTCTTTGCTAGCATGGCTAAGGGTCTGTCAATTTTATTTATCTTTTCGAAGAACCAACTTTTCGTTTTGTCAATTTTTTCAATTGTTTCTTTTGTTTCGATTTCATTAATTTCAGCTCTGATTTTAATTATTTCTTGCCTTCTACTTCTTTTGCTGTTGTTTTGCTCTTCTTTTTCTAGAATTTTGAGATGAAGTATGAGATCATTTATTTGTTGGTTTTTTCTTTTTTTAAGGAATGAACTCCAAGCAATGAATTTTCCTCTTAGAACTGCTTTCAATGAGTCCCATAGATTCTGATATGTTGTGTCTGTGTTTTCATTAAACTCTAAGAATTTTTTAATTTCCTCCTTGATGTCTTCTAAAACCCATTGATCATTCAGTAACCTATTGTTCATTCTCCAAGTGATGCATGATTTTTCCTTGCTTCTTTTATGGTTGATTTTTAGTTTCATTCCATTATGATCAGATAAGATTCATGGTATTATCTCCGCTCCTTTATATTGTCTAAGAGTTGCCCTGTGACATAATATATGATCTATTTTTGACAAGTATCCATGTGCTGCTGAGAAAAAAGTGTAGCTGCTTGATGTTGGGTGGTATATTCTATATATGTCAATTAAGTCTAGGTTGTTAATTGTGTTATTGAGTTCTATAGTTTCCTTATTCAACTTTTGTTTGGAAGATCTGTCCAGTGGTGAGAGAGGTGTGTTGAAGTCTCCCATGATTATTGTATGGTGGTCTATTAGACTCTTGAACTTGAGAAGAGTTTGCTTGATGAACGCAGCAGCACCGTTGTTTGGGGCATATATATTTATGATTGTTATGTCTTGTTGGTGTATGGTTCCCTTGAGCAGTATGTAGTGTCCTTCTTTATCCCTTTTGATTAACTTTGGTTTGAAATCTATTTTATTTGATATGAGTATGGACACTCCTGCTTGTTTCCGCAGTCCATATGAGTGATATGATTTTTCCCAACCTTTCACCTTCAGTCTATGTATATCCTTTCCTATCAAATGCATCTCCTGTAGGCAGCATATTGTTGGATCTTGTTTTGTGATCCATTCAACTAGCCTGTGTCTCTTAATTGGTGAGTTTAAGCCATTAACATTTAGGGTTATTATTGAGATATGGTTTGTTCTTCCAGCCATATTTGTTTATTAATGCTGTTAAACCTGATTTGTTTTTCTCTTTGATTCCCCCCCCCTTTACTGTCCTACCTCCCACTGTTGGTTTTCATTGTTGTTTTCCATTTCCTCTTCCTGTAGTGTTTTGCCAAGGATTTTTTGAAGAGATGGTTTTCTAGCTGCAAATTCTTTTAACTTTTGTTTATCATGGAATGTTTTAATTTCATTTTCCATCCTGAAGCTTAATTTCGCCGGATACACGATTCTTATTTGGAACCCATTTTCTTTTAGCATTTGAAATATGTTATTCCAGGATCTTCTAGCTTTTAGAGTCTGTGTTGAGAGATCAGCTGTTATCCTGATTGGTTTACCCCTAAATGTAATCTGCTTCCTTTCTCTTGTGGCTTTTAAAATTCTCTCCTTATTCTGTATGTTGGACATCTTCATTATAATGTGTCTAGGTGTGGATTTCTTATGATTTTGCACATTAGGCGTCCTGTAGGCTTCTAGGATTTGGGGTTCTGTCTCATTCTTCAAGTCTGGGAAGTTTTCTTGTATTATTTCACTGAATAAATTGTCTATTCCTTTGGTTTGGAGCTCTGTGCCTTCCTGTATCCCAATGACTCTTAAGTTTGGTCTTTTGATATTATCCCATATTTCTTGATATTATCCCATAGTTCTGCTCATGGTTTCTTAGCAGACTTGCTGAGCTGTCTATGCTCTTTTCAAGTTGAAATACTCTGTCTTCATTGTCTGATGTTCTATCTTCTAAGTGATCCACTCTACTGGTAGTTTTCTCAATTGAGTTTTTAAGTTGGTTTATTGCTTCCTGCATTTCTAGGATTTCTATTTGTTTGTTTTTTATTTCCTCTATCTCCCTGTGAAATTGATCTTTTACTTCCTGGATTTGTTTATGAAGTTCCTTGTCAATGTGCTCTTTCATTGTCTGATTTTGCTGTCTCATGTCTTCCTTGAGACTCCAGATCATCTGAAGCATGTATATCCTGACCTCTCTGTCTGACATTCCATCTGTTGCAGCTATTACCTCTTCTAGAGTTGAGTTGACCTGCATTGCCTGTGGTCCTTTCTTTCCTTGTCTTTTCATACTGCTGGCGTTTCTTTCTGCTTGGTGAAACTGTTGTGTTTTTGAAATTTTCCCTCTATTTATTTATATTGCTCTTATATAGTTGAAAATTCTCCCTTGCAGGACAGATGGTGGCTGTGATCCTCCACCAATTGGTGCGATCTGTCTACCACACTGGCGGGCCCTAGGTCTGCTCTGCTGGCCGGTCGAAGGTCCGCCTACCCAGCAGGCGCGAGGGGCACCTCTGTCTCTCCGTAGGTTGCTGGGTCTAACCTCCCGATGGGTCCCCGGTACACCTACCTTGCAGGCACTGGGGGTGCGGCCGGCTCCGGCCAGCAACAAGCCGCTGGGCCTGATCTGCCGCTGGTCACAGTCCCGCCTACCTTGCAGGCACTGGGCGAGGGGACGGTCCTGCCCCTCAGCAGGCCGCTAGGCCTGATCTGCTGGTGGTCACAGTCCCGCCTACCTTGCAGGCACTGAGGGAGGGGACAGGCCTGCCCCACAGAAGGCCGCTGGTGGGTCACAGGACCCTGTTCCATGCAGGCGCGTGTGTCAGCTCTGTCTCTCCGCAGATTGCTGGGCCTGGCCTGCCCGTGGGTCGCCGGTTCTCCTACCTTGCAGGCACTCGGGGTGGGGCCGGCTCTGGCCCGAAACCAGCCGCTGGGCCTGCTCTGCCGGTGGTCACAGTCCCGCCTACCTTGCCGGCACTGGGGGAGAAGACCGGCCTGCCCCACAGAAGGCCGCTGGTGGGTCGCAGGACCCCGTTCCCTGCAGGCCCGTGTGTCAGCTCTGTCTCTTCGCAGATTGCTGGGCCTGAACTGCCCGTGGGTTGCCGGTTCTCCTACCTTGCAGGCACTGGGGGTAGGGCCGGCTCGGGCTGCAACCAGCCGCTGGGCCTGCTCTGCCGGTGGTCACAGTCCCGCCTACCTTGCAGGCACTGGGGGAGTGGACTGTCCTGCCCCTCAGCAGGCCACTAAGCCTGATCTGCTGGAGGTGACAGTCCCGCCTACCTTGCAGGCACTGGGGGAGGGGACGGGCCTGCCCCACAGAAGGCCGCTGGTGGGTCGCAGGACCCCGTTCCCTGCAGGCGTGTGTGTCAGCTCTGTCTCTCCGCAGATTGCTGGGCCTGGCCTGCCCGTGGGTCGCCGGTTCTCCTACCTTGCAGGCCCAAACTCTGTTCTCTGTAACGGTGATACTACAACCCAATTTCCAACTTCTGCTTAGTGTAACAGTCCTTCTACACCTCAGTCTCAAACGTCTGCTCTTTGTAACCGTCCTTCTGAAACTCAGTCTGAATCCTCTTCTCTCTGCACGATTCGTCTGCATCCAGGTCTCAAGCCACTGCTCTCTGTAACAGTCCACCTGCACCCGAGTCTCCAAACTCTGCTCTCTTTAAGATCCTTCAGAAACCCAGTCTCTAAACTCTGCTCTCTATAACAGTACTTCTGCACCCCAGTCTCCAAACTCTTCTCTCTGCAACAGTCCTTCTGCACCCAAGTCTCGAACATCTGCTCTCTGCACAGTTCTTCTGAACCTCAGTCTGAAAACTCTGCTCCCTGAAATCACCCTTCTGCACGCCAGTCTCCTAATTCGGCTCTCTGTAACAGTCCTTCTGCACCTCATTCTCCCAACTCTGCTCTCTGTAATATCTTTCTACAACCCAGTCTTTAAACTCTGCACTCTGTAACAGTGCTTCTGCACAACAGTCTCCAAACTCTGCTCTCTGTAACAGGACTTCTGAAACCCAGTCTCCAACCTCTGCTCTCTGTAACAGTCCTTCTGTACTGCAGATTCCAAACTATTCTCTCTATAACGGTTCTTCTACACCCCACTCTCCAACCTCTGCTTTCTCTATCAGTCCTACTGCACTCAAGTCTTCAACCTCTGCTCTCTGTAACAGTCCTTCTGCACCTCAGTCTTTAACGTCTGCTCTCTGCAACAGTCCTTCGGCACCCCAATCTCCAACCTCTGCTCTCTGCAACAGTCCTTCTACACCCAAGTCTCCAACTTCTACACTCGGCAACAGTCAGTCTGCACCTCAGTCTCCAACCTCTTTTCTTTGCAAAGGTCTTTCTGCACCACAGTCTTCAACATCTTCTCTCTGTAACAGTACTTCTGCACGCCAGTCTCCAAAATTTGCTCTCTGTAACAGTCTTTCCGCACCCCAGTCTCCACACTCTTCTCTCTGCAAGGATCCTATTACATCCAAGTCTCCAAACTCTTCTTTCTGCAAAAGTTCTTCTACACCCCAGACTCCAACATCTGATCTCTGCAACAGTTTTTCTAAACCTCATTCTGAAAATTCTACTCTCTGCAATGATCCTTGTGGACCAAAGTCTACAACCTCTGCTCTCTCTGACAGTCCTTCAGCACCTCAGTCACCAACCTCTGCTATCTGTAAGATTCTTATGTCACCCAGTCTTCAAACACTGCTTTATGTTACAGGCCTTCTGCTCCCCAGTCTCCAAGCTCTGCTCTGTGTAACAGGTCTATTGTACCTCAGTCTCCAACCCCTTCTCTCTGCAACGATCTTTCTGCACTCCATTCTCCAACCTCTGCTCTCTGTAAGATAATTCTGCACACCTGTCTCCAAACTCTGCTCTCTTTAACAGTACTTCTGTACCACAGTCTCAAACCTCTATTCTCTGTAACGGTCCTTCTGAACCCCAGTCTCCAAACTCTGCTTTCTGGATCCGTCATCGGCATCTCAGGCTTCAACCTCTGCTCTCTGTAACAGTCCTTCCCCGCAGTCTCCAACCTCTGGTATCTGCAACAGTCCTTCTGCACCCCAGTCTGGAAACACTGCACTCTGCAAACTCCTTCTGCACCCAGTCTCCAACCTCTGCTCTCTTCAAAAGTCCTTCTGCACCTCAGTCTCCAAACACTGCTCTCTGTAACAGTTTTTCTGCACCTCAGTCTTCAACAACTGCTCTCTGCAACAGGCCTTCTGCACCCAGTCTATAAAATCTGCTCTCTAGAACAGTCCTTCTATACACAAGTCTCCAAAATCTACTCTCTACAACGATCCTTCTGTACCCCAGTCTCCAACATCTGCTCTCTGCAACAATCGTTCTGCACCCCAGTCTCCAAACTTTCCTCTGTAAGATCCTTCTGCTCCCCAGTCTCCAAACTCTACACTCAGTATCAGTCCTTTTGCACCCCAATCTCCAAACACGCCTCCCTGTAACAGTTTTTCTGCACCTCAGTCTTAAACAACTGCTCTCTGCAACAGTCCTTCTTCACCCCAGTCTCCAACCTCTGCTCTCTAGAAAGTCTGCTTGTGCAACAATCCTTCTGCACCCCAGTCTCCAAACTTTCCTCTCTGTAAGATTTTTCTACACCCCAGTTTCCAAACTCTGCTCTCTGTAACATTCCTTCTGAACCCTAGTCTCCAACGTCTGCCCTCTGCAATGGTCCCTCTGCACCCAACTCTCCAACCTTGTTCTCTAAAACAGTTCTTCTGTACTGCAGTCTTCAACCTCTGTTTTCTGTAAAGATCCTTCTGCACCCCAGTCTCCAACCTCTGCTTTCTGTATCAGTCCTTCTGCACCACAGTCTCCAAACTCTGCACTCTGAAACAGTCCTTGTGCACCTCACTCTTCAACCTCTGCTCTCTGCAACAGTCCTTCTGAACCCCAGTCTCCAATATGTGCTCTCTGCAACAGTCTTTCTCCAACCCAGTCTCCATCCTCTGCTCTCTGTAACAGTCCTTAAGTACTGAAG
This sequence comes from Ictidomys tridecemlineatus, assembly GCF_052094955.1. Classification (NCBI taxonomy): domain Eukaryota; kingdom Metazoa; phylum Chordata; class Mammalia; order Rodentia; family Sciuridae; genus Ictidomys; species Ictidomys tridecemlineatus. Next base: position 49,443 of record NW_027522818.1, on the reverse strand, counting down.
TTTCCAAACTCTTCACTCTGTAATGGTCCTTCTGCACCCCACTCTCCAACCTCTGCTTTCTCTATCAGTCCTTCTGCACTCAAGTCTCCAAACTCTGCTTTCTGTAACAGTCGTTCTTCACCTCAGTCTCCAACGTCTTCTTTCTGCAACAGTCCTTCGGCACCCCAGTCTCCAACCTCTGCTCTCTGTTACAGTCCTTCTGTATTGCAGTCTCCAAACTCTGCTCTCTGTAATGGTCCTTCTGGACCCCAGTATCCAAACTCTGCTTTCAGTATCAGTCCTTCTGTACCCTGGTCTCTAAACTCTGCTTTCTGTAACAGTCCTTCTGCAACTCAGACTACAATTTCTCCTCTCTGCTACAGTCCTTCTGCGCCCTAATCTCCAAACTCTGCTCTCTTCAAAAGTCCTTCTGAACCTCAGTGTCCAAACTCTGCTCTCTGTAAGATCCTTCTGAAACCCAGTCCACACCTATGTTTTCTGCAATGGTCGTTCTGCACCCCAGCCTCTAAACTCTGTTCTCTACAACAGTTTTTCTGCACCACAGTCTCCAAACTCTGCGCTCTGTAACATTCCTTCTGTACCGCAGTCTCCAACCTCTCTTCTCTCTAAGTGTCCTTCTGCACCCCAGTCTCCAACCACTGCTTTCTGTATCAGTCCTTTTGCACCACATTCTCCAAACTCTGCTCTCTGTAACAGTCCTTCTGCACCTCAGTCTGCAACCTCTGTTCTCTGCAACAGTCCTTCTGAACCCCAGTCTCTAACCTCTGCTCTCTGCAACAGTCCTTCTGCACCCAAGTCTCCAACATCTGCTCTCTGCAACAGTTCTTCTGTACCCCAGTCTCTAACCTCTGCTCTCTGCAACAGTCATTCTGCACCCAAGTCTCCAACATCTGCTCTCTGCAACAGTTCTTCTGTACCCCAGTCTCTAACCTCTGCTCTCTGCAACAGTCCTTCTGCACCACAGTCACCAACATCTGCTTTCTGTATCAGTCCTTCTGCACCCAAGTCTCCAACCTCTGCTCTCAGTAACAGTCCTTCTGCACCTCTTTCTGAAAACTTTTCTCTCTGGAACAATCCTTCTGCATCTCAGTCTCAAAGCTCTTCTCTTTGTAAGAGTCTTTATGTACCTCAGTCTCCAACATTTTGTCTGTGTAAGATCCTATTGCAACTCACTCTTTAAACTCTGCTCTCTGTAACTATCCTTCTGCACCCCAGTCTCCAATCACTGCTCTCTGTAACAGGCCTTCTGCACCCCAATCTCCAACCTATGCTGTCTATAACAGGCCTTTTGACCCCAGTCTTCAAACTCTTCTCTCTTCAACTATCCTTCTGCACCCCAGTCTCTAACCTCTGCTCTCTGCACCAGTCCTCCTGCACCCCAGTCTGAAACATATGCTGTCTGTAAGATCTTTCTGCACACCTGTCTCCAACCTCTGCTCTCTGTAAAAGTACTTCTGTAAAGCAGTCTCCAAACTCTGCTATCGGTAAAGGTCCTTCTGCACCGAAGTATCCAATCTGTGCTCTCTGCAACACTACTTCTGCAACCAAGTCTTTAAACTTTACTCTCTTCAATAGATTTTCTGCACATGAGTCTCCAAACTGTGCTCCCTGTAAAAGTCCTACTGCACCCCAGTCTTCAAACTTTGCTTTCTGTAAAAGTCCTTCGGCACCACAGTCTCCAATCTCTGCTCTCTATAACGATCCTTCTGAACCCCCGTCTCCAAAATCTGCTCTCTGCAACGATCCTTCTGCACCCCAGTCTCCAAAGTCTGCTCTCTGTAATAGTCCTTCTGCTCCCCAGTCTCCAACCTCTGCTCTCTGTAAGTGTACTTCTGCCCCACGTATCCAACTTCTGCTCTCTGTAACAGTTCTTCTGTACCTCACTATCCAAGTTCCGCTCTGTGTAACAGTCCTTCTGCAACCCAGTTTCTAAAAACTGCTCTCGGCAACAGTCCTTCTGTACCCCCTCTCCAACATCTGCTCTCTGCAACAGTCCTTCTGAAACCCAGTCTCCAAACTCTGCTCTCTTCAACGATCCATCTGGACCCCAGTCTCAAACGTCTGCACTCTGCAACAGTCCTTCTGCACCACAGTCTCCAAACTCTGCTCTCTGTAAGATCCTTCTGCACTTCAGTTTCAAAATTCTGCTCTCTGTAACATTCCTTTTCCACCAAAGTCTACAACCTCTGTCCTCAGCAACAGTCCTCTGCTCTCAAGACTCCGAAATATGCTCTCTGTAACAGTCCTTCTGTACTGCAGTCTCCAACCTCAGCTCATTGTAACAATCCTTCTACATCCCAGTCTCCAACCTCTGCTTTCTGTAACAGTCTGTCTGAACCCCAGTCTCCAATGTCTGTTCTCTGTATATATCCTTCTGAACCTCAGTCTCCAACCTCTGTTCTATGTAAGAGTCCTTCTGCAACCCAGTCTTCAACCTCTGTTCTCGGTATCAATCCTATATCGCAGTATCCAAACTCTTCTCTCTCTAACGGTCCTTCTGCACCCCAATTTCCAAACTCTGCTTCCTGTAACAGTCCTTCTGCACCTTAGTCTGCAAACTCTCCTTTTTGTAACAGTCCTTCTACACCTCAGTCTCGAACCTCTGCTCTCTGTAACCGTCCTTCTGCACCTCAGTCTGAAATCTCTGCTCTCTTCACGATCCTTCTGCACCCCAGTCTCAAACCACTGCTCTCTGTAACAGTCCACCTGCACCTCAGTCTCCAACCTCTGCTCTCTGTAAGATCCTTCAGCAACCCAGTCTCCAAACACTGCTCTCTATGACAGTCCTTCTGCACCCCAGTCTCCTACCTCTCCTCTCTGTAACAGGCCTTCTGTACGCCAGTCTCCAAACACTGCTCTCTGCAACGATCCTTCTGAACCCCAGTCTCCAACCTCTGCTCTCTGTAATTATCCTACTGCACTCCAGTCTCCAACTTCTGTTCTCTACAACCGTCCTTCTGCACCTCAGTCGAAAACCTCTGCTCTCTGCATGATCCTTCTGCACCCCAGTCTCCAATATCTACTCCATGTAAGAGGACTTCTTCACCTAAGTCTCCAACCTCTCCTCTCTGTAACAGGCCTTCTGCATGCCAGTCTCCAAACTCTACTCTCTGTAGCAGGTTTCGGCACCCCAGTTACCAAAATTTGCTCTCTGCAACGATCCTTCTGCACCCCAGTTTCCAACCTTCCTCTTTGCAATGATCCTAGTGCACCCCAGTCTCCAAACTCTGATCTCTGCAACAGTGCTTCTGCACCTCAGTCTCCAAATTCTGCTCTCTGAAAGATCCTTCTGCACCCCTGTATCCAACCTCTGCTCTCTGTAACAGTCCTTATGCATCGGAGTCTCCAAACACTGCTCTCTGTTACAGGCCTTCCACACCTCAGTCTCCAACCTATGCTCTCTGCAACAGTCCTCTGCACCCCAGTCTCAAACCTCTGCTCTCTACAACAGTCCTTCTGCAGCCCAGTCTCCAACATCTGCTCTCTGCAACAGTTCTGCACCTCAGACTGAAAAATCTGCTCTCTGCAACGACCCTTCTGGACCCCAGTCTCCAAAGTCTGCTCTCTGTAATAGTCCTTCTGCTCCCCAGTCTCCAACCTCTGGTCTCTGCAACAGTCCTTCAGCACCCAAGTCTTCAACATCTGCTCTCTGCAACAGTCCTTTTACACCCAGTCTACAACTTCTGCTCTCTGCAACAGTCCTTCTACCTCCCAGTCTCGATACTCTGCTCGCCCCAATGATCCTTCTGCACCGCAGTGTCCAACATCTGTTCTCTTCAACAGTTCTTCTGCACTCCACTCTCCAACCTCTGCTCTCTTTAGAAGTCCTTCTGTACCGCATTCTCCAACCTCTGTTCTCTGTAAGGGTCCTTATGCACCCCAGTATCCAATCTCTGCTTTCTGTATCAGTCGTTATCCACCAGAGTCTCAAAAATCTGCCCGCTGTAACAGTCCTTCTGCACCTCAGTCTCTAACCTCTGCACTCTGTAAGGGTCCTTCGGCAACCGAGTCTCCAACCTCGTCTTTGTGTATCAGTCCTTCTGCACCCCAGTCTCCAACCTCTTCTCTCTGAAACAATCCTCCTGCACCTCAGTCTCCAATGTCTGCTCTCTGTAACGGTCCTCCTGAACCTCAGTATCCAACCTCTTCTCTCTGTAACAGTGCTTCTGCACCTCAGTCTCCAACTTTTGCTCTCCTTAATATCTGTCTGCAACCCAGTATTCAAACTCTGCTCTCTGTACCAATCCTTCTGCACCCCAGTCTCCAAACTCTGCTGTCTGTAATAGGCCTTATGCACCCCAGTCTCCGAACTCTGCTTTCTGTATCAGTCCTTCTGCACCCCAGTCTCCAACCTCTGGTCTCTGCAACGATCCTTCTGCACCCCAGTCTTGTACCTATGTTCTCTACAACACTTCTTCTGCACCCCAGTCTCCAAACACTGCTCTCTGTAACAGACTATCTGTTCCACAGTATCCAACCTCTGTTTCTTTTAAGGGTTTTTCTGCACCCGAGATTTCCAACCTCTGCTTTCTGTATCAGTCCTTCTGCACCACAGTCTCCAAACTCTGCTCTGTAACAGTCCTTCTCCACCACAGTCTGCAACCTCTGCACTCTGCAATTGTCCTAATGCACCCCAGTCTCAAACCTCTGCTCTCTGCAACAGTCCTTCTATACCCCAGGCTTTAACCTATGCTCTCTGTAACAGTATTTTGTACTGCAGTTTCCAACTCTTCTCTCTGTAAGGGTCCTTCTGCACACCACCCTCAAACATCTGCTTTCTCTATCAGTCCTTCTGTACTCAGTCTCCAACCTGTGCTCTGTAACAGTCCCTCTGCACCTCAGTCCCTAACGTCTGCTCGCTGCAACAGTTTTTGGAACACCAAACTCAAACCTCTGCTCTCTGCAACAGTCCTACACCTAAGTCTCCAACCTCTGCACTCTGCAACAGTCCTTCTGCACCTCAGTCTTCAACCTCTTCTCTTTGCAAAGGTCTTTCTGCACCTCAGTCTTCCAAATCTACTCTCTGTAACAGTCCTTCTGCACCTCAGTCGCCAAACTCTGCTCTCTGTAAGATCCTTCTAAAAACCAGTCTCCAAACTCTGCTTTCTATAACACTCCTTCTTCACCCCAGTCTCACAATTCTGCTGTCTGTAACACTCCTTCAGCACCCTGTCTGCATCCTATGTTCTCTGCAATGATCCTTCTACACCCAAGTCTCCAACCTCTGCACTCTGCAACAGTTCTTCTGCACCCCAGTCTCCTACATCTGCTCTCTGCAACAGTTTTTCTAAACCTCATTCTGAAAACTCTGCTCTCTGAAAGGATCCTTTTGAACCCCAGTCTCCAACCTCTGCTCTCTCTGACAGTCCTTCGGCACCTCAGTCACCAACCTTTGCTCTCTTTAAGATCCTTATGCCACTCAGTCTCCAAATTCTGCTGTGTGTTACATGTCATCTGCTCCCCAGTCTCCAAGCTCTGCTCTGTGTAACAGGCATTCTGCACCTCAGGATCCAACATCTTCTCTCTGCAACAATCCTTCTGCACCCCATTCTCCAACCTCTGCTCTCTGCATCAGTCCTATTGCACCCCAATCTCCACCTCTGCTCTCTGTAAGATCCTTCTACACACCTGTCTCAAACCTCTGCTCTCTTTAACAGTCCTTCTGGACAGCAGTCTATAACCTCTATTCTCTGCAAAAGCCTTTCTGCACCCCAGTCTCCAAACACTGCACTCTGCACAGTCCTTCTGCATCCAGTCTCCAACCTCTCCTCTCTGCGAAAGTCCTTCTGCACCTTAGCCCTCTAAACACTGCTCTCTGTAACAATTTTTCTACACCTCAGTCTTCAACAACTGCTCTCTGCAACAGTCCTTCTTCACCCCAGTCTCCAAACTCTGCTTTCTAGAACAGTCCTTCTATACATCAGTCTTCATAATCTACTCTCTGTAATGATCCTTCTGCACCCCAGTCTCCCAAGTCTGCTCTCTGCAACAATCTTTCTTCACACAAGTATCAAAAATTTCCTATCTGTATGATCGTTCTGGTCCCCAGAAACCAAACTCTGCTCTCAGTATTAATCCTTCTGCACCCCAGTCTCCAAACACTGCTCTCTGTAACAGGTTTTCTGCACCTCAGTCTTCAACAACTGCTCTCTGCAACAGTCCTTTTGCACCCCAGTCTCTAACATCTGCTCTCTGCAACAATCGTTCTGCACCCCAGTCTCCAAACGTTCCTCTCTTTAAGATTCTTCTGCACCTCAGTTTTCACACTCTGCTCTCTGTAACATTTCTTCTGCACCGCAGTCTCCAACGTCTGCCCTCTGCAATGGTCCCTATGCACCCCAGTCTCCAACCTTGTTCTCTACAACACTTCTTCTGCAACGTAGTCTCTAACCTCTGCTCTCTGTAATGGTCCGTCTGCATGCCAGTCTCCAAACTCTACTTTCTGTATCAGTCTTACTGCACCACAGTCTCCAAACTCTGCTCTCTGCAACAGTCCTTCTGCACCCCAGTATCCAACATCTGCTCTTTAACAGTCCTTCTGCACCACAGTCTCCAACGTCTGGTCTGTGTAACAGTCCTTCTGTACTGCAGTCTCCAAACTCTGCTCTATGTAACGGTCTTTCCACACCCCAGTTTACACACTCTGCTCTCTGTAACATTTGTTCTGAAACCCAGTCTCCAACCTCTGCTTTCTACAACAGTCTTTCTGCATCCAAGTCTCCAAACTCTGCTCCCTGTAGCAGCCCTTCTGCACCTCAGTCTCCAACCTCTGCTCTCTGCAACAGTCCTTCTGCACCCCAGTTCCCAACTTCTGCTTTCTGCAACAGTCCTTCTGCACCCGAGTCTCCAAACTCTGCACTCTGTAAGATCCTTCTGCAACCCCGTCTCCGAACTCTGCTCTCTGTAACAGTCCTAATGTACCGCAGTCTCCAAACTCTGCTCCCTGTAACCGTCCTTCTGCACCCCAGTCTCCAAACACTGCTTTCTGTATCAGTCCTTCTGCACCACAGTCTCTAACGTCTGCTCTCTGCTACAGTTCTACTGAACCCCAGACTTCATCATCTAATCTCTGCAACAGTCCTTCTGAACCGCAGTCTTTAACCTCTGCTCTCTGTAACAGTGTTTCTGTACTGCAGACTCAAACCTCTGCTCTCTGTAATCAACCTCCTGTACCACAGTCTCCAAACTCTGCTTTCTGTATCATTCCTTCTGAACCCTTGTCTCTAACCTCTGCTCTCTGCAATAGTCCTTCTTCACGCAAATCTCCAACTTCTGCTCTATGCAACAGTCCTTCTGCACCTCAGTATCCAACCTCTGTTCTCTGTAACAATCCTTCTGCACCCCAGTCTCCAAATTCTGCTCTCTGCAACAGTCCTTCTTCACCCTAGTCTCCAACCTTTGCTCGCTGTAATATTCTTCTTTACCCCAGTGTCCAAACTCTACTCTCAGTAACAGTTCTTTTGCACCTCAGTCTCCAAACTCTGCTCTCTGCAAAAGTCTTTCTGCATCCGTGTCTTAAACCTCTGTTATTGCAACAGTCCTTCCACTCCCCAGTCTCCAATCTCTGCTCTTTGTAAAAGTCTTTTTGCACCACAGTCTCCAATCTCTGCTCTCTGTAACGGTCCTTCGGAAATCAAGTCTCCATCCTCTGCTTTCTTACCAGTCGTGCACCCCAGTCTCCTACCTATGCTCTCTGCAACAATTTTTCTGCACCCAAATCTCCTACGTCTGCTCTCTACAACAGTCCTTCTGCACTTCAGTCTCCAACCTCTGCTCTCCGTGAGATCCTTCTGCACTTCAGTCTCCAACCTCTGCTCTTTGTGAGATCCTTCTGCAACCCAGTCTCCAACCTCTGCTATCTTCAACGGTCCTTCTGCACCTCAGTCGACAACCTCTGTTCTCTGCAACAGTTCTTCTGCACCCCAGTCTCCAACCTCCGCTCTCTGTAACAGTCCTTCTGCACCTCAGTCTGCAACTTCTGCTCTCTGAAACAATCTTTCTGCACCCCAGTCTCCTACGTTTGCTCTCTACAACAGTCCTTCTGCACCCCAGTCTCCAACCTCTGCTCTTTGTAACAGTTCTTCTGCACCGCAGTCCCCAACCTCTGCTCTCTGAAGTGGTCCTTCTGCACCCCAGTCTTTAAACTCTGCTTTTTGTATCAGTCCTTCTGCACCTCAGTCTTCAACCTCTGCTCTGTGCAATTGACCTTCTGCACCTCAGTATCCAACCTCTACTCTCTGTAACAGTCCTTATGCATCTCAGTCTCCAACCTCTACTCTCTGGAAGATACTTTTGCAAACCAATCTCCAAAATCTGCTCTCTGTAACAGTCCTTCTGCACCCTTTCTCCAAACTCTGCTCTCTGTAACAGGCTTTCTGCACCCCAGTCTCCAACATCTGCTCTCTGCATTAGTCCTTCTTCACCTCAAATAAAAATTCTGCTCTCTTCCACGATACTTCTGCACCCCAGTCTTCAACCTCTGTTCTCTGCAACAGTCCTTCTGCATCCCAGTCTCCAACCTCTGCTCTCTGTAAAAGTCCTTCTGCACCTAAGTCTCCAAATTCTGCTCTCTGCAACAGTCCTTCTGTAACCCAGTCTCCAACCTCTTCTCTCTGCAACAATAATTCTGCACCCCAGTCTCCAAAATCTGCTCTCTTCAACGGTCCTTCTGCACCTCAGTCTCCAAACTCTACTCTCTGCAACAGTGCTTTTGCACCTGAGTATCCAACCTCTGATCTCTGTAAGATCATTCTGCAACCCAGTCTCCGAACTCTGGTCTCTGTAACAGTCCTTCTGCACCCCAGTCTCCAAACTCTGGTCTCTGTAACAGTCCTTCTGCACACCAGTCTCCAATCTCTGCTCTCTATAACAGTTTTTCTGCACCTCAGTCTCTATCCTCTGCTCTCTGTAACAGTGCTTCTGTACCCCAGTCTCAAATCTTCTGCTCTCTGTAACAGTCCTTCTGCACACGAGTCTCTAATCTATGCTCTCTGCAACAATCCTTCTTCACCCCAGTGTCCAAACTCTGCTCTCTTTAACAGTCTTTCTGCACCACAGTCTTTAATCTATGCTCTCTACAACAGTCCTTCTGCACCCCAGTCTCCAACCTCTGCTCTCTGCAACACTCCTTCTACACCCCAGTCTCAAACCTCTGCTCCCTGTAAGATCTTTCTGCACACCTGTATCCAACCTCTGATCTCGGTAACGGTTCTTCTTCAACCCCATCTGCAAACTCTGCTTTCTGTATCAGTCCTTCTGCACCACAGGCTTCAACCTCTGCTCTCTGTAAAAGTCTTTCTGCACCCCATCTCCAACCTCTGCTTTCTTCAACAGTCCTTCTGCAAGCCAGTTTAAAACTCTGCACTCTGCAAAATTCCCTCTGTACCCCAGTCTCCAACCTCTGCTACCTGTATCAGTCCTTCTCCACCCAAGTCTCCAAACTCTACTCTGTGTAACAGTACTTCTGCACCTCAGTCTCCAACCTCTTCTCTCAGCAACGGTCCTCATGCACCACAGTCTCCAAGTTCTGTTCTCTGCAACAGTCCTTATGCACCCCAGTCTCCAACGTCTTCTCTCTGCAACAGTCCTTCTACACCCTAGTCTCAAACCTCTGCTCTCTGCAACAGTCCTTCTACACCCCAGTCTCCTCTTTTCTCCGTAAGTGTCCTTATGTACTCCAGTATCCAACCTCTGCTTTATGTATCAGTCGTTTTGAACCACAGTCTCCAAACTATGCCCTCTGCATCAGTCCATCTGCAACTCAGTCTGCAACCTCTGCTTTCTGAAACAGTCCTCTTGAACCCCAGTCTCCATCCTCTGCTCTCTGCAACAGTCCTTTTGCACACCAGTCTCCAACATCTGCTCTCTGCAACAGATCTTCTCCACCCCAGTCTCCAACCACTGCTCTTTTTAACAGTCCTTCTGTACTGCAGTCTCCAACCACTGCTCTCTGTAGGGGTCCTTCTGCACACGAGTTTCCAAGCTCTGCGTTCTGTATTCGTCCTTCTTTACCCGAGTCTTCAACCTTTGTTCTGTGTAACTGTCCTTCTGAACCTTAGTCTCCAACCTCTGCTCTCTGCTACAGTCCTTATTCACCCCTATCTCCAACCTCTACTCTCTGCAACAGTCCTTCTACACCCAAGTCTAAAACCTCTGCTCTCTGCAACAGTCCTTCTGCAACCCAGTCTCCTACATCTGCTCTCTGTATCTACCATTCTGCACCTCAGTCTCCAAGCTCTGCTCTCTGCAACGGTCCTTCTGTACCTAAGTTTCCAAACTCTACTCTCTGCAACAGTGCTTCTCCACCTCAGTCTCCATATTCTGATCTCTGTAAGATCCTTCTGCAATGCAGTGTCCAAACTCTGCTCTCTGTAACAGTCATTCTGCACCCCAGTCTCCAAACACTGCTCTTTGTAACAGGCCTTCTGCACCCCAGTCTCCAACCTCTGATCTCTATATCAGTCCTACTGAACCCCAGTCTCCAACCTCTGCTCTCTGCAACGATCCTTCTACACTCCTTTTCCAACCTGTGCTCACTGCAACAGTCCTTGTTCACCCAGTCTCCAACATCTGCTCTCTGCAACAGTTCTTCTGTACCTCAGTCTGAAAACTCTGCTCTCTGCAACAATCCTTCTGCACCCCAGTCTCAAAACTCTGCTCACTGTAACAGTCTTTCTATACATCAGTATCCAACCTCTTCTTTCTGTAAGACCCTTCTGAAACCAAGTCTGGCAAACTCTGCTCACTGAAACAGTCTTTCTACACCCCAGTCTCCAAACTCTGGTCTCTGTAACAATAATTCTGCACCTAAGTCTCCAACCTCTGCTCTCTGCAAAGGTGCTTCTGCACCCCAGTCTTCAACCTCTGTTCTCTGCGACAGTCCTTCTGAACCCCAGTCTCCAACCTCTGCACTCTGTAGCAGTCCTTGTATACCAGAGTCTCCAACCTCTGCTCTCTTTATCGTTCCTTCTGCACCAAAGTCTCCGACATATGCTTTCTCTATAAGTCCTTCTGAACCCACTCTCCAACCTCTGCTCTCTTTAACAGTCTTTCTGCACCTCAGTCTCTAAACTCTGCTTTCTGTAACAGTCCTCCTGCACCCCAGTCTCCAACCTCTGCTCTCTGCAACATTCATTTTGCACCCCAGTCTCCTACCTGTGCTCTATGTAAAAGTCCTTTTGCACATCAGTCTCCAACCTCTTCTCAAAGCAACTATCCTTATGCACCCCAGTCTCCAACTACTGTTCTCTGCAACAGTCATTCTGCACCTCAGTCTCCAATCTCTGCTCTCTGTCAGAGGCCTTCTGCACTCCAGTCTCCAACATCTTCTCTCTGTAACAGGCCTTCGGCACCCAAGTCTCCAAACTCTGCTCTCTTTAACAGTCCTTCTGCACCCCAGTCTCCAACCTTGCTCTCTGCAACAGTCTTTCTGCACCTCAGTCTCCATACTTCGCTCAGTGTATGATGCTTCTGCAGCTCAGTCTACAACCTCTGCTCTCTGCTCTCTGTAACAGTCCTTCTACACCCTTGTCTCCATAATCTGCTTTGCAACATTCTTTCTGCATCCCAGTCTCCAACCTATGCTCTCTGTAAGATAATTTTGCACACCTGTCTCCAACCTCTGCTCTCTGTAACAGTCCTTCTGTACTGCAGTCTGCAACCTCTGCTCTCTGTAATGGTCCTTACGCCCCCGAGTCTCCAAACTCTGCATTATGTATCATTCATTCTGCACCCCAGTATCCAAACTCTGCTCTCTGTAACAGTCCTTCTGCACCTCAAACTCCAAACTCTGTTCTCTGCAAAAGTCCTTTTGCACCCCAATCTCCAACCTCTTCTCTCTGCAACAGTCGTTCTGCACTTCAGTGTGCAAACTCTGCTCTCTGTAAGATTTTTCTGAAACACAGTCTTCAACAACTGCTTTCTGCAATGGTCCTTCTGCATCGAAGTCTCCAAACTCTGATCTCTACAACAGTTATTCTGCACCCCAGTCTAAAACCTCTACTCTCTGTTACAGTCATTCTGTACCGCAGTCTCCAACCTCTGTTCTCTGTAAGGGTACTTCTGCACCACGTTGTCCAACCTCTGCTTTCTGTATCAGTCCTTCTGAACCACATTCTCAAAACTCTGCTGTCTGTATCAGTCCTTCTGCACCACATTCTCAAAACTCTGCTGTCTGTATCAGTCCTTCTGCACTTCAGTCTGCAACCTCTGCTGTCTGCAATAGTCCATATGCACCCAGTCTCCATCTACTGCTCTCTGCAACATTCCTTCTGCACCGCAGTCTCCAACATGTGCTCTCTTCAACAGTCCTTCTCCAACCCAGTGTCCATCCTCTGATCTCTGCAACAGTCCTTCTGCATCCCTGTCTTCTACACTCTAGTCTCCATAATCTGCTCTGCAACATTCCGTCTGAACCCCAGTCTCCAATCTCTGCTCTCTGTAACAGTCCTTCTGAACCTCAGTCTCCAAACTCTGCTCTCTGTAGAAGGCCTTCTGCACCCCACTTTTTAACCTCTGCTCTCTGCAACGATCCCTCTGCACCCCAGTCTCCAATCTCTGCTCGCTGCAACAGTCATTGTGCACCCCAATCTCCAACATCTGCTCTCTGCAACATTTCTTCTGTACCTCAGTCTGAAAACTCTGCTCTTTGCAATTATCCTTCTGCACCCGAGTCTCCAACCTCTGCTCTCTTTAACAGTCCTCCTTCACCTCAGTCTCCAAACTCTGCTCTTTGTAAGAACCATCTGCCACCCAGTATCCTAACTCTGATCTCAATAACAATCCTTCTGCACCCCAGTCTTCAAACTCTGCTGTCATTAACAGGCCTTCTTTACCTTTGTCTCCAAACTCTGCTTTCTGTAACAGGCCTATAGCACCCAAGTCTCCAATGTCTCCTCTCTTCAACAGTTTTTCTGCACCCCTGTCTCCAAACTCTGCTCTCTGTAAGATCCTTCTGCATCCCAGTTTTCAAACTCTGCTCTCTGTAACATTTTTTTTCCACCACAGTCTTCAACCTCTAAATTCTGCACCGGTCCTACTGTACCGTAGTCTCCAAACTCTGCTCTCTTTAATAGTCCTTCTGCACCCCATTCTCTAATCTCTGCTCTCTGCAACAGTCCTTCTGAACTTCAGTCTCCAACCTCTGCTCTCTGTAACGGTCCTTCTGCACCCCATTCTCCAACCTCTGCTTTCTGTATCAGTAATTCTGTACCCCTGTCTCCAAATTTTGCTCTCTGTAACATTCTTTCTGCACCCCAGTCTCAAACCTCTGCTATCTGCAAAAGTTCTTCTGCACCCCAGTCTCCAACATCTGCACTCTGAAACATTTCTTCTCCACCCCAATTTCCAACCACTTCTCTCTGTAACAGTCCTCCTGTATTGCAGTCTCCAAACTCTGCTCTCTGTAACGGTCCTTCTACACCCCAGTCTCCAAACTCTGCTATTTGCAACAGTCCTTCTGGACCTCAGTCTCCAACATCTGCTCTCTGCAACAGTCCTTATTCACCAAAGTCCCCAATATCTGCTCTCTGAAAAAGTCTTTCTTCACCTAAGTTTTCAACCTCTGCTCTGTGTAACAGTCCTTCTGTACCCCAGTGTCTAATCTCTGCTCTCTGCAATGATCCTTCTGCATTCCAGTCTCCAGAATCTGCTCTCTGCAACAGTCCTTCTGCACACAAGTCTCCAACATCTGCTCTCAGCAACAGTCCTTCTGCGCCTCAGTCTGGAAACTCTGCTTTCTGCAACGATCCTTCTGCACCCCAGTCTCCAAAGTCTGCTCTCTGTAACAGTCTTACTGCACCTCGATCTAAAATCTCTGCTTTCTGTAAGATCCTTCTGCATCCCAGTTTTCAAACTCTGCTCTCTGTAACATTCCTTTTCTACCAGTCTCCAACCTCTGGATTCTGCACCGGTCCTTCTGCACCCCAGTATCCAAACTCTGTTCTCTGCAACAGTTCTTTTTCTTCCCATTCTCCAACCTCTGCTCTCTGTAACGGTCCTTCTGCACCACCATCTCAAACCTCTGCTTTCAGTATCCGTCCTTCTGCACCACTGTTTCCAACCTCTGCTCCCTGTAATATTCCTTCTCTATCTCTTTTTCCTACCTCTGCTCTCTGCAACCTTACTTCTGCACCCCATTCTCTAACCTCTGCTCTCATCTACAGTTCTTCTAAACCGCAATTTCAAAATTCTCTTCTCTGTAACAGTCCTTCTGCACACCAGGATCCAACTTCTGTTTTTTGAAACAATCCTTCTGCATTTCAGTTCCCATACTCTGACATCTGCCATGGTCCTACTGCACCCCAGTCTCTAACCTCTGCTCTCTGCAACGATCCTTTTGCACCCCGTCTCCAAATTCTGCTCTCTGCAAAAGTCCTTCTTCACCCCAGTCACCAACATCTGCTCTCTGCAACAGTCCTTCTGCACCTCAGTCTGCAAACTCTGCTCTCTGAAAGGATACTTGTTCACCACAGTCTCCAAACTCTGCTTTCTGTAACAGTTTTTTTTGCAACTCAGTCTCCAACCTCTGCTCTCTGTAACAGTCATTCTGCACCCCATTCTCCAAACTCTGCTCTCTGTAAGATCCTTCTGCACCCAAGTTTCAAAACTCTGCTCTCTGTAGCATTCTTTCTCCACCCAGTCTCCAACCTCTGCTTTCTGCAACGGTCCTTCTGCACGCCAGTCTCCAACCTCTGTTCGCGGCAAGGATCCTTCTGCACCCGAGTCTCCAAACTCAGCTCTGGGTATCATTTTATCTACACCGCTGTCTCCAATTTCTGCTCTATGTAAGATCCTTCTGCAACCCAGTCTCCAAACTCTGCTCTCTGGAACAGTCCTTCTGCACCCCAGTATCCAACCTCTGGTCTGTGCAACAGTTCGTCTGCACCCCAGTCTCCAACCTCTGCTCTCTGAAAGATCCTTCTGCATCCCAGTCTCCAAACTCTGATCTCTGTAACAGTTCTTCCTCAACCAAGTCTCCAACCTCTGCTCTCTGTAAAAATATTTCTGCACCTCAGTCTCCAACATCTGCTCTCTCTAACGGTCCTTCTGCACCCCATTCTCCAACCTCTGTTGTCTGCAAGAGTCCTGCAGCACCTCAGTCTTCAAATTCTGCTCCCTGCAACAATCCTTCTGCACGCCAGTCTCCAACTTCTGCTCTCTGCAACAGTTCTTCTGCACCCCAGTCTCCGATATCTACTCTCTGAAACAGTACTTCTCTACCCCAGTCTCCAACCTCTGTTCTCTGTAACACTCCTTCTGTACCGCAGTCTCTAACTTCTGCTCTCTGTAAGAATCTTATGCATCTTAGTCTCCAAATTCTCCTCTCTGCAACAGTCCTTCTTCACCCCAGTCTCCAACTTCTGGTCTTCACCCCAGTCTCCAAGATCTACTCTCTGTAACAGTCCTTCTGTATTGCAGTCTCCAAACTCTGCTCTCTGAAAGAGTCCTTCTGCAACTCAGTCTCCAAACTCTGCTCTCTGCAACAGTTTTTCTGCACCTCATCTCCAACTTCTGCTCTCTGTTACAGGCCTTCTGCACCCCAGTCTCAAACAGCTTTTCTCTGTAACAGTTCTTCTGCAACCCAATCTCCAAACCCTGCTCTCTGTAATACTTTTTCTGCTCCTCAGTCTCTATTATCTGCTCTGTGTAAGAATCCTTATGTACTTCAGTCTCCAACCTCTTCTCTTAGTAAAAGTCCTTCTGCACATCAGTCTGCAACATCTGCTCTCTGTAACGATCCTTCATTACCTCAGTCTCCAAACTCTGCTCTCTGTAACAGGCCTTCTGCACCCCAGTCTCCAACCTCTTCTCTTTGGTTCAGTTCTTCTGTACCCCAGTCACCTTAAACTTCACTCTGTAACAATCCTTCTGCACCTCAGTCTCCCACCTCACCTCTCTGCAACGGTCTTTCTGCACCCCAGTCTCCAACATCTCCTCTCTGTAACAGTTCTTCTACACCCCAATCTCCAACATCTACTCTCTGCAACAGTCCTTCTGCACCCCGTCTCCAACATCTGATTTCTGCAACAGTTCTTCTCCACCCCAGTCTCTAACCTCTGCTCTCTGTAACAGTCCTTCTGTACTGCATTTTCCAAACACTTCTCTCTTTAACGGTCCTTCTGCACCCCAGTCTCAAACCTCTGCTTTCTGTATCAGTCCTTCTGCAATCAAGTCTCCAACCTCTGCTCTCTGTAACAGTCCTACTGCACCACAGTCTCCAAACTCTGATCTCTGTAACAGGCCTTCTGCACCCATGTCTCCAACCTCTGCTCTCTGTAACAGTTCTTCGGCACCCCAGTTTCCAAACTCTTCTCTCTGTAAGATCCTTCTAAAACTCAGTTTCCAAACTCTTCTCTCTGTAACATTCCTTCTGCACCCCGGTCTCCAAATTCAGCTCTCTGCAATGGTCCCTCTGGACCACAGTCTCTAACATCTGTTCTCTACAACAGTTCTTCTGTACAAGAGTCTTCAACCTCTATTCTCTGTAAGGGTCCTTCTTAACCCAAGTCTCCAACCTCTGCTTTCTGTATCAGTCCTTCTGCAACACAGTCTCCAAACTCTGCTCTCTGTAAAAGTCCTTATGCACCTCAATCTGCAACCTCTGCTCTCTGCAACAGTCCTTCTGCACCCCAGTCTGAAACCTTGCTCTCTGCAACAGTCCTTCGGCACACCAGTCTTCTAAATCTGCTCTCTGTCACAGTCCTTCTCCAAGCCAGTCTCCAACCTCTGCTCTCTGTAACAGTCCTTGTGTACTGCAGACTCCAAACTCTGCTCTCTGTAACGATCCTTCTGCTCCCCAGTCTACAAACTCTGCTTTCTACAATGGTCTTTCTGCACCCGAGTCTCCAAACTCTGTTCTCTACAGAACTTATTCTGCACCCCATTCTCCAACCTTTTCTCTTTAATAGTACTTCTACAACCCAGTCTCCAAACTCTGCTCTCTGTAACAGTCCTTCTGTACTGTAGTCTCAAACCTCTGCTCTCTGTAATGGTCCTTCTGCACACCAGTCTCCAAACTCTGCTTTCTGTATCAGTCTTTCTGCACGTCAGACTCCAAATTCTGCTCTCTGCAAGGGTTATGCTGCACCCCAATCTCCAACCTCTGCTCTCTGCAACAGTCCTACTGCATCCCAGTCTACAACCTCTGCTCTCTGTATCAATCCTTCTGCACCTCAGTCTGCAAGTCTTCTCTCTGCAATGGTCCTTCTGCACCCCAGTCACCAACCTCTGTTTTTTACAACACTTCTTCTGCACCCAAGTCTCCAACCTCTGCTCTCTGTAACAGTCCTTCTATTCCTCAGTCTCCAACCTCTGTTTTCTTTAATGGTCATTCTGCACCCTAGTTTCAAACCTCTGCTTTTTGTATCAGTCTTTCTGCACCACAGTCTCTAAACTCTGCTGCTGTAACAGTCCTTCTGCACATCAGTCTGCAACCTCTGCTCTCTGCAATAGTTTTTCTGCACACCAGTCTCCAACCTCTGCTTTCTGTATCAGTCCTGCACACCAGTCTCCAACCTCTACTCTCTGAAACAGTTCTTATGCACCCCAATCTCTAACCTCTACTCTCTGCAATAGTCCTTCCGAACCCAAGTCTCCAACCTCTACTCTATGAAACAGTCTTTCTGCACCCCAGTCTCCAACATCTATTCTCTACAATAGTCCTTTTGCACCCCAGATTCCAATCTCTGCTTTCTGTATCAGTACTTATGCACTCAAGTCTCTAACCACTTCTCTCTGTAAAAGTCCTTCTGCATCTCAGATTCCAAATTTTGGTCTCAGCAACAGTCTTTTTTCACCCCAATCTCCAACCCCTACTCTCTGCAACAGTCTTTCTGCACCCCAGTCTCTAACCTCCTCTCTGCAACAGTCCTTCTCCACCCAAGTCTCCAACCTCTGCTCTATGTAACAATCCTTCTGTACTGTAGTTTCCAAACTCTTCTCTCTGTAACTGTACCTCTGCACACCAGTCTCCATCCCCTGCTTACTCTATCAGTCCTTCTGCATTCAAGTCCCCAAACTCTGCTCTCTATACAGTCCGTCTGCACCTCAGTCTCCAAATTCTGCTGTCTGCAACAGTCTTTCTGCACCCTAATCTCCAACCTATGCTCTCTGCAACAGTCCTTCTACACCCAAGTCTCCAACCTCTGCACTCTGCAACAGTCCTTCTGCACCTCAGTCTCCAACCTCTGCTCTCTGCAATGGTCTTTCTACACCTCAGTCTTCAACATTTACTCTCTGTAACAGTCCTTCTGCACCTCAGTCTTCAACCTCTGCTCTCTGTAACAGTCCTTATGTTCCGCAGTCTCCAACCTCTGTTTTCTGTAATGGTCCTTTTGCACCCCAGTTTTCAACCTCTGCTTTCTGTATCAGTCCTTCGGCACCACAGTCTCCAAACTCTTCTGCTGTAACAGTCCTTCTGCACCTCAGTCTGCAATCTCTGCCCTCTGCAATAGTTGTACTGAACCCAAGTCTCCAAACTCTGCTCTCTGCAACACTCCATCGGCACCCCAGTCTTTAACATCTGCTCTCTACAACTGTCCTTCTCCACCCTTGTCTCCAACCTATGCTCTTTGCAACAGTCCTTCTGCACCCCAGTCTCCAACCTCTGATTTCTGTATCAGTTTTTCTGCACCCCATTCTTCAACCTCTGCTCTCTGTAACAATACTTCTCCACTTCAGTCTCAAAACTCTGCTCTCTGCAACAGTCCTTTGGATCCCCAATCTCCAAATGCTACTCTCTGCAACAGTCTTTCTCCACCCAGTCTCCAACCTCTACTCTCTGCAACAGTTCTCCTGCAACCCAATCTCCAACCTCTACTCTCTGCAATAGTCCTTCTGCACCCAAGTCTCCAACCTCTACTCTATGCAACAGTTTTTCTGCACCCCAGTCTCCAACATCTGCTCTCTACAAAAGTCTTTCTGCACCCCAGTCTCCAATCTCTGCTTTTTGTATCAGTACTTCTGCACTCAAGTCTCTAACCACTGCTTTCTGTAACATTCCTTCTGCACCTCATTCTCCAAATTCTGCTCTCAGCAACAGTCCTTCTCAACCCGAATCTCTAACGTCTCCTTTCCGCAACAGTTTTTCTGCACCCTAGTCTTAAACCCCTACTCTCTGCAACAGTCCGTCTGCACCTCAGTCTCCAACCTCCTCTCTGCAACAGTGCATTTGCACCCCAGTCTCCAACATCTGATCTCTGTAACTGTCCTTCTGTACTGCAGTTTTCAAACTCTTCTCTCTGTAACTGTCCTTCTGCACACCAGTCTTCAAACCCTGCTTTTTCTATCCGTCCTCCTGAACTCAAGTCTCCAACCTCTGCTCTCTGTACAGTCCTTCTGCACGTCAGTCTCCAAATTCTGCTCTCTGCAACAGTCCTTCGGCACCCCAATCTCCAAACTCTGCTCTCTGCAACAGTCCTTCTATAGGAAAGTCTCCAACCTCTGCACTCCTCAACAGTCCTTCTGCACCTCAGTCTCCAAACTCTGCTCTCTGTAACCGTTCTTCTGTACTGCAGTTTCCAAACTCTTCTCTCTTTAACTGTCCTATGCACACCAGTCTTCAACCCCCACTTTCTCTATCAGTCCTTTCTACATTTCAGTCTTCAACATCTACTCTCTGTAACAGTCCTTCTGCACCTCAGTCTCCAATTTCTTCTCTCTGTATGATCCTTCTGAAAAGCAGTCTCAAAATTCTGTTTTCTGTAACAGCCTTCAGCACCCCAGTCTCCAAACTATGCTCTCTGTAACAGACCTTCTGCACACCAGTCTCCATCTTCTGCTCTCTGTAACAGGCATTCTGCACCCAAGTCTCTGAACTCTGCTATTTTTAACAGTCCTTCTGCACCTCAGTCTCCAAACTCTGCTCTCTGTAAGATCCTTCTGCACCCCAGTCTCCAAACTCTGCTCTCAGTATCAGTCCTGCAGCCCAGTCTCCAAACACTGCTCTCTGTAACAATGTTACTCTTTGCAACAATCTTTCTCCACCCAGTCTCCAACCTCTGCTCTCTGTAACAGTTCTCCTGCAACCCAATCTCCAACCACTACTCTCTGCAATAGTCCTTCTGCACCCAAGTCTCCAACCTCTGCTCTTTGCAACAGTTTTTCTGTACCTCAGTTTTCAACGTCTGCTCTCTGCAACAGTCCTTCGGCACCACAGTCTCCAAACTCTGCTCTCTTTAACAGTCCTTCTGCACCTCACTCTGCAACCTCTGCTCTTTGAACAGTCCTTCTGTACCCCAGTTTTCAACCTCTGCTCTCTGCAACAGTCCTTCCTCACCCAAGTCTCCAAAATATGCTCTCAGTAACAGTCTTTTTTCACTGCAATCTCCAACCTCTGCTCTCTGTAACAGTACTTCTGTAGTGCAGTCTCCAACCTCTGCTCTCTGTAACTGTATTTCTGCACCCCAGTCTCCAAACTCTGCTTTCTGTATCAGTCCTTCTGCACCCTGGTCTCTAACCTCTGGTCTTTGTAAGAGTCCTTCTGAACCTCAGACTCCAACCTCTGCTCTCTGCAACAGTACTTCTGTGCCCCAATCTCAAACCTCTGCTCTCTGCAAGACTTTTCCTGCAACTCAGTGTCCTAATTCTACTCTCTGTAAGATCCTTCTGAAACCCAGTCTTCAATCTCTGCTTACTGCTGTGATCCCTCTGCACCCAAGTCTTCAACCTCTGTTCTCTACAACACTTATTCAGCACCCCAGTCCCCATCCTATGCTCTTTGTTACAGTCCTTCTGCACCACAGTCTGCAACCTCTGCTCTCTGCAATACTCCTTCTGCACCCCAGTCTCCAATCTCTGCTCTCTGCAACAGTCCTTCTGCACCCCAGTCTCCAAAATCTTCTCTCTGCAACAGTCCTTCTCCACCCCAGTCTCAAGCCTCTGCTCTCTGCAACAGTCCTTTGGCACCCAGGTCACCAATGTCTGCTTTCTGCGTTAGTCCTTCTGAACCCCAGTCTCCAACCTCTTCTCTCTGTTACAGTCTTTCTGCACCTCAGTCTCAAACCTCTACTCTCTGTAGCAGTCATTCTCCACAACAGTCTCCAACCTCTGCTGTCGGCAACAATCCTTCTGGACGCCAATCTCAAACCTCTACTCTCTGCAACAGTCGTTCTACACACCAGTCTCCAACCTCTGCTTTCTTTAACAAGCCTTCTTTACCTCAGTCTGAAAATTCTGCTCTCTGCAAAGATCCTTCTACACCTCAGTCTCCAACCTCTTCTCTCTGTAACAGTCCTTCTGTACCTCAGTCTTCAACCTCTGGTCTCTGTAAGATCCATTTGAAACTCAGTCTTTAAACTCTGCTCTCTGTAACTGTTCTTCCGCAACCCAGTCTCCAAGCCCTGCTATCTGTAAAAGGTCTTCTACACCACAATCTCCAAACTCTGCTTTCTGTAACAGGACTTTTGACCTGAGTCTCCATTCTCTTCTCTCTTCAAAGATCCTTCTGCACCCCAGTCTCCAACCTCTGCTCTCAGCAACAATCCTTCTGCACCCCAGTCTTCAACTATGCTGTCTCTCAGATCCTTCTGCACACCTGTCTCCAACCACTTCTCTCTGTAACAGTCCTTCTGTACCGCAGTCTCCATCCTCTGGTCTCTGTAAGGGTCCTTCTGCACCTCAGTTTCCAAACTGTGCTCTCTGTAAAAGAACTACTGCACCCCAGTCTTCAACCTGTGCTCTCTGTAAAAGTCCTTCTGCACCACAGTCTTCAAACTCTGCTCTCTTTTACGATCCTTCTTCACCCCAGTATCCAAACTCTGCTCTCTGTAACAGTCTTTCTGTACCACAGTCTCAAAACTTTGCTCTCTGTAAGGGTCCTACTGCACCCCAATTTCCAAACTCTGCTGTCTGTATCAGTTCTTGTGCACCCCAGTCTCCAACCTCTGCTCTCTGCAATGATCCTTCTGTACCCCAGTCTTCAACTTCTCCTCGCTGCAACAGTCTTTGTGCACCCCAATCTCCAACATCTGCTCTTTGCAAAAGTTCTTCTGTACCTCAGTCTGAAAACTCTGCTCTCTACAACAATCCTTCTGCACCCCAGTCTCCAACTTCTGCTCTCTGTAACAATCCTTCTGTACCTCAGTCTCCAACCTATGCTTTCTGTAAAACCCTTCTGAAACCCAGTCTGCAAACTCTGCTCTCTGTAAGAGTCCTACTGCACCCCAGTCTCCAACCTCTGCTCTCTGTAACAGATCTTCTGCATCCTAGCCTCCAACCTCTGCTCTCTGTAAGAGGCCTTCAGCACCCCAGTCTCATACCTCTGCTCTCTGTAACAGTCCTTCTGAACTGGAGTCTCCTACCTCTGCTCTCTGTAACGGTCGTTCTGCACCCTGTTCTCCAACCTCTGCTGTCTGCAACAGTCATTCTGAACCCCAGTCTTCAAAATCTGCTCTCTGCATCAGTCCTTCTGCACCTCAGTCTGAAAACTCTTCTCTCTGCAACGATCCTTGTGCACCCCAGTCTCCAAACTCTGCTTTCTGTAACAGTCTTTCTGTACATCAGTCTCCAAATTCTGCTCTCTGTAACAGTTCTTCTGCACCCCAGTCTCCGACATCTGCTTTCTCTTTCAGTCCTTCTGCACCCCAGTCTCCAACCTCTGCTCTCTGTAACAGTCCTTCTGCACCCCAGTCTCCAGTCTCTGCTCTCTGTAACAGTCCTTCTGAACCGGAGTCTCCTACGTCTGCTCTCTTTAATGGTCGTTCTGCACCCCAGTCTCCAACATCTGCTTACTCTATCAGTTTTTCTGTACCTCTGTCTTTAACCTCTGCTCTCTACAACATTCCTTCTGCACCCTAGTCTTCAACCTACACTCTCTTTAAGATCCTTTTGAACACCAGTCTCCTACCTCTGCTCGCTGAATGAGTCTTTCTGCAACCCAGTCTCCAAACTCTGCTCTCTGTAACAATAATTCTGCACCTCAGTCTCCAACCTCTTCTCTCTGCAAAGGCCCTTCTGCACCCCAGTCTCCAACCTCTGTTCTCTTCAACAGTCCTGCTTCACCCCAGTCTCAATCCTGTGCACTCTGTAACAGTCCTTCTGCACCCCAGTCTTCAAACTCTGCTCTCTTCAACAGTCCTTTTGCACTTCATTCTCAAACCTCTGATCTTTGTAAGATCCTTCTGCAACCCAGTCTCCAAACTCTGCTCTCTCTAACAGTCCTTCTGCACCCCAATTTCCAAACTCCTCTCTTTAGAACAGGCCTTCTTCGCCCCATTCTCTAACCTCTGCTCTCTGTAAGATTATTCCTGAATCCCCGTCTCCAACGCCTACTCTCCGCAAAAGTCCTTCTGCACCGAAGTCTCCAACATCTGCTCTCTGCAACAGTCCTTCTATAACCAAGTCTACAAATTCTGCTCTCTGCAACACTCCTTCTACCCCCCATTGTCCATACTCTGCTAACCCCAACAATCTTTCTGCACCCCAGTCTACAAACTCTGTTCTCTATAACAGTTCTTCTGCACCCTAGTCTTTAAACTTTGCTCTCTGTAAATGTCTGTCTGTACCGCAGTCTCCATACTTTGTTCTTTGTAAGGGTCTTTATGCACCCCATTATCCAACTCTGCTTTCTGTATCCGTCGTTTTCCACCCCAGTCCTCAAACTCTGCCCTCTATAACAGTCCTTATGCAACTCAGTCTGCAACCTCTGCTCTCTGCAACAGTCCTTCTATACCCCAGTCTCCATCATCTGCTCTCTGGAACAGTCGTTTTGCACCCCAGACTCCAACATCTGCTCTCTGAAACAGTTCTTCTCCAGCCCAGTCTCCAACCTCTGCTTTCTGTAACATTCTTTCTGTACTGCAGTCTCCAACCTCTTATCTCTGTAAGGATCCTTTTGCACCAGAGTCTTGAACTTCTGTTCTCTGTAACAATCCTTCTGCACCTATGTTCCCAAACTCTTACCTCTGAAATGGTCCTTCTGCACCCCAGACTCTAACCTCTGCTGTCTGCAACCATTCTTTTGCACCATTGTCTCCAACCTCTGCTCTCTGCAAAAGTCTTTCTGAACCCAAGTCTTCAACATCTGCTCTCTGCAACAGTCCTTCTGCACCTCAGTCTGAAAACTCTCCTCTCTGCAATGATCCTTGTGCACCCCAGTCTCCAAACTCTGCTTTCTGTAACAGTCCTTGTGCACCTCAGTCTCCAACTTCTGCTCTCTGCAACAGTTCTTAATGCCCCCAGTCTTTAACATCTACTCTCTGAAAAAGTCCTTCTACACCCCTGTCCAAATGCAGAAGAATGAGACCTGAACTATTGCTCACCTGCAAAAAATCAACTCAAAATGCATTAAAGACCAAGGAACTAGACCAGAAATGATGCAGTTTCTAGAAAAAAACAAAGTCAAAACTCCAACCTACAGGTAGAGGCAATGACTTTCTCAATAGGATGCCAAAGCTCAGGAGATAACACCAAAAGATAGCTAATAGGATGGCATGAAATTAAGAAGGTTCTGCACAGCAAAGGAGATAAATAGAATATGAAGAGCGAACCTACGGAAAGGGAGAAAATCTTTATGAGGGGCTCTTTTAAAAGAGGATGAATATTCATAATATTAATAAAGAACTCAAAAAACTTAACATCAAACCCACAATTATTAAATAACCCAATTATCATATATCCCAATTACCAAGTGGGAAAGTAAATGAACTAAACCGACACGTCTTAGAAGAAAATATGTAAGTGGCCAACAAATATATGAAAATACTTGCAAGTCAATACTAGCCTGAGATTTCATCTAACTTCAGTGACAAAGGCAACCACCAAGAATACAAACAGAAATGAGTATGACAAGGAGAGAATTGGAGAGAAGGGAGCACTCTCACCCTGTTGGTGGGCATGTAAATCAGCACAACCACCACGGAAATCGGGATGGAGGCTCCTCAGGAGTAGCCGTGGACCACCCTGCGACCCAGCTCTACCTCTGCTTGGTATTTATCACAGCGGATCGAAGTCATCATACTATAATGACACATACAGGCCCATGAACCAGCCGAGGTGACATCTGTGGACGAATGGATAAAGAACATCTGCTATATGCACACTGGAATTTCATTCAGCCATATAGAAGAACAAAATTATGTCATGCTGGAAGATGGATGGATCTTCAGAACATTAAGGGAAATAAGCAACTCAGAAAGTTAAGGGCCGTATGTTTTTTCCTCTGTTAAAGCTAGAGGGGGAAAAGAAATGAAAGTTGGGAAGGGAGTCTAATCATGAAATTTGAGGAAGATCAGTAGAGTCAAGGCACCAGGGGAGGAGGTGAGGAAAAGGGAAATATTGGAATGATATTGGCCAAAGTTCACGGTTATTTTGTGTGCATGTTCAAATATGTTTCAGCAAATCCCACCATTATGGACCACTACAATGCACCAATGAAGTGTGAATAAAAGAGTTTCACATTACATTGGACAGGCACTATTCTAGGAGGGTGCCCATTTCTTCCCATCTATAAATACCACGATCATTTACCACTGTCAAAAATCTACAGATTCAAATGTTCTGATCACTGCTCCACCACATGGCCTCTTCTACTTCAGGGTCCCCTTATTCTCACTGAAATCAGGAAGCCAGTTTCAAGGATGCCATCTGTTAATGTCTTCCCAGGCTGCCAAGGACAGTGGCTGCGGGTTTCACAAGGATCTGTTGCTGCCTTCTGAACGCATGTCCACGAGGCCTTGGCGAAGGCTGTTGCTCCAGGCCCTCCTCCAGATCCAGCTGTGAGGCCAGGGAAGGGGTCACATAACACGCCATTCAACACCTTATTTATTTCTGATCACCATCCTCTCCATTATTCCAGTATCATATTGGTCATTGAACTTAAGCAAATACTGAGTCCATATTTCAGTCCATCAACCAAAGAGAGTCTAATAGCCACTCCCCGTGGCTCAGGAAAATCTTTGGCCCTAACATTTCTGGTGATTACGTCCCTGTGACTGCATTCAAGATGATTCAGCAATATGTCCTGACTTCTTTGGTCTAGAAGACTCAAACAAATTCTCTTATATATTCTTAAGGCTCCTATTAACAAAATACAGTAAAATATATACCTTTTATTTTGGTGTGACCCTTATACTCTCCTGGGCTATATTTTATACTCTTACCTGAGGCGTTCTAGGATCAGATCCCAATTAAGAGTCTGGTGACAATGTGGGATGATGGATGAGCATCTTAAAGACAATTGGGCTGGGGATGTGGCTCAAGCAG
Organism: Ictidomys tridecemlineatus; assembly: GCF_052094955.1. Lineage (NCBI taxonomy): Eukaryota > Metazoa > Chordata > Mammalia > Rodentia > Sciuridae > Ictidomys > Ictidomys tridecemlineatus. Next base: position 23,244 of record NW_027522818.1, on the reverse strand, counting down.
TAGTGCGCTTGCCTTGCACACGTACGGCTCGGGTTCGATCTTCAGCACCAAAAACCAACAAAGATGTTGTGTCCGCCGAGAACCAGAAAATGAATATTAAAAATTCTCTTTCTCTCTCTCTCTCTCTCTCTCTCTCTCTCTCTCTCTCTCTCTCCCTTTTCTTCTCCTCCCCTCTCCTCTCTCACTCTCTCTTAAAAAAAAAAAAGACAACTGCCCAGGTGGAGTCACCATAGGGTCTTCAATTTAGGGAAAGCTAGTCTCCTCGGGGGAGGAGGGGCTGATTCTGACAGCATAAAGGGTTAATGGAGATTTCAGGGTTCAAGGCTCTGAGATTTGTCTAATTCCACTGGTATTTTGCCATTCTAATTAACAGGGTCTCAATCATTCCCCCATTAATTTCCTAATTGACATAAAAGAGACCAAAAGAAATTGTGGATTTATAATTTTCTTTGTACTTCTTCAATTTGGAGAATTGGATGTTTTATTCTGATATTAACCATTATCAGTTTCCAGAGAGAAAATATTTCTGATGATTTGAACCTGACTTCAAGGAGGAATATAATGCTTGAACCTATCATTTTCTTTCTGTAAGTCTCCCACTCCTGTCAGTAACAGAAGTATGTAGTCATGTTGTAAGGTTCATTCACACCCTGAAGGTCGATGGTGTTATTCCAAAGCTCAGTTTTCCATGGACATTTGATTTCAGGCCACGATAACTTAAAGTCTCTGTTGGGTCATTGCACACCAGGAATTATCAGGTCTCCTTTCCCATGGGCTGTGACATCATCAACATATTCAATTTCCTCAGGTCAGACATCCAACCTACCTCCTTAGATCTGTTATCTAGAATCATCTCTGATGTAAACCACTATTGTGGTCATTGCCACCGTGGTCAGGTAGAGATGAAGAACGACTCTTGATGTCTTAGGGTAGAGGAAGTTGACACAGAAAAAAGTTATAAAATGGTTGGGAGATCTGGAAAAAAAAAGAAAAAAGGGCAGGTGACACTACCTCATATATGGAAACCCTAACTTCCCTTGAAAGAGACTCTCATTCCACGCTACTGTTACCCACATTCAGGAACAGCAGTCTAAAAGCCTGCGCACACAGCTCCTGGCACCAAGGAGATTAGTTCCTGCCTCTACAGGGCTGGTTTGCTGCTGCTGCTATGGGATCCAAAAGAACCCGCTTTCTTTCTTTCCTTTCTTCCTCTCTGCCTAGTGTTTGGCTGATCTTGACAGAACCTTCTAGAATGCAGGACTGCAGGCAGGGGAGTGTGGGAAACGAGTTTCTCGTACTTTCTGTCCCTCTGGTGTGGGGAGAACACAGAAGGACAGAGATGGTGCTGAACACCCACACAAGGTGACCGACACACTTGAAACTGAAAGTGAGAAAAGGGTGTTTGTGAAAAGAGAGGAGAAAAAGGAGTCTCAGAAATTTTAAAAGCGGGAGTTGGAGTTGAAGCTCCAGATACAGACTCTATAACCAGGTGCCTACAAGTCCCTGGGAGGCATCTTTTTTCAGATGACTGTATACTCCAATTTGAAGGTTGGTCTAGACTTTGATCTTGCAAATGGATGCACACCCTCCAGCCAGCTTCCTCATGGCACTCTGTAACTCGATGCTCCTCAGGCTGTGAATGACGGGGCTCAACAGGGGGCTCACCACACAGAAGAGCACAGAGACCACGGTGTCCATGTCCAGCCTTCTCTGGGCCTGTCATAGTGGAAGTTGGCTGTTCCATAGAAGACCACCACGACAGTGAGGAAGGACGCACAGGAGGAGAAGGCCATCCTTTTGCCCTAGGCAGAGGGAATCCCCAGGATAGCCACCATGATGAGTGCATAGGAGCCTGCAGTGAAGAGGCAGGGGCTCAGGCCCATGGTGGTACTGACCACGTGGAGCGCAGATTCGTTGACAGAGGTGTCTGAGCAGGAGAGCTTCAGGAGCAATGGGGTGTCACAGAGAAAGTGGCTGAACTCCTGGGGCCCACACAGAGTGAGTGTGATGGCCAGCACTGTGTGTGTGACCAAATTCACCAGCCCAAACAGACAGGACCCAGTCACCAGGCAAACACAGACCTTCACACTCATGATGACTGGGTACTGAGGAGGACGGCACGTGGCCACACAGCAGTCATACTGGCCACACAGCCAGTAAGAAGACTTCTGTGCCACCACTTGTCACCAAGAAGAAGATCTGGGAAAGGCAGCCCTCATAAGAAATGGCCTTCTTCTCCCAGAAGAAGTTCACCAGCAGTACTGGGAGGGTGGTGGATGTTTAGCAGACGTCCAAGAAGCTCAAATTGCTGAGGAAAAAGTACATTGGAGTGTGGAGAGCAGGACTGACCCTGGTGGCCACTATTATGAGCATGTTCCCCAGAAGAGTAGTCAGGTAAATGACCAGAAAGAACCAGCCATGTAGGTTAGAGTGGTTGGAAAATCCCAAGAAGATGAATTCATTGACAAATGATTGATTGCTCATTTCCAATGGTATCATAGCTACAAAACAGAGAAAAAGAGAACATGACGAGAAAGGACTGAGAGCACCCCAACAGGCTTGTTAATCTGCAGCAACATGGCAAATAATATTGTATGCAGAGATGCCTGGACTCTGGAAAGATACGTATAGGAGTGACTTTAGAGAGAGCATAATGTCTCCCAGAGTTTTGCATGGGTGCTCTTTTGTAAGAATAAATGAAGACTTGGTCAAAATGCAAAACCAGCTATCAACCCCTGTGTCTTATTGAATCTCCAGTATCTTCCTCCTAACACTGTGCTTCACTGTGATGAATTCTTTTTTGTATGTTTGTTATTTCAAGTAATAAGTTTTCATTGTGGAAAAATGAAGAAAATGCAGAAATTAATTCAGAAGAAAAGAACAGGTCACAAAATCAAAGCTCTCTTTGCATTCATCCTATTCTACCTCTATCGATCTTTAAAATATCCAAAGCAAAATTTCCCAATATTGTTGTACTCTATTTAGGTGTTTGCCTTGTAATGTTACTTTCCTAACATGAAATTAAGTTAATATCTCCCTTTTTATTGAACATAGAAATCTTCCATTCCAATTACTATCATAAATATTGGAATAGAAGCTTTCATACATATGTATCTGTGATCCTCTCTGATTATTTCTTAAAAGTAAAATTATAAGTCACCTGCTTTTAAATACATTGATCTATTTTCTTCAGTAGAAACTTTTATTTTTTTAAGTTTTATAAGATACAAGAAATTTTGACAAATGATATATACTTAGGTATTTTTCTTCTTTTGTATTATAAGATTTACCTAACCAAACATTACATTTCCTGAAAAAAAATGATTGATACAATTACTGATTTTCTATCATGTTACCCATGCTAATCCGTGATCCATTGTTTTGAACTAAAATTTCTTTTTATTTTTCAATCTGAAATGAAAAATATTATAGTAAAACAGTAGGCTCTTGGTCCAGATAGATGTGGATTGCAATCCATCTGTTGTTTACTAGATGTTGTTTGTAAAAAATCAGCTCATCTCTATTCCTCAGTTTGTTCCTTGCTTAGGATAGTAATGATGTCTATTTCACAACTGCTGAAAAAAGTTTTGAGATAATATAAGCTATGTGTCTGGCACATTACATTTACTCAATGCATTTATCAATTAGAAAATGTCTATCCATTTTTTACTAGTAGTTTTTTTTTTTTTTGGTGTATGTGTGCTGGGTTTTGAATTCAGAGCCTTATGCATACTAAGCATGCACTCTACCACTGGACTTTGCCCCTAGTTTCATTTAGTTATAGTTTTTATCATAAATAGATATTGAATTTTCTTATTTTCTCTGCATATATTGAAATGATATATATTTTTTCTTATTTAGTCTGTTACTATGGAAATTCGGTTGATTGAATTTTTGAATATTAAACCATCCTTGCATTCTGGGATTGATCTCAATTTACTGTAATGTTATCCTTATTCTATATGGCTGAGTTGAGTTTGTTAATATTGTTCACTGCTTGCTTTTTTGTATTCTATTTTCGCTATTCTCCAGAGATAATCTATTTCTTGAAGAATTCTCAGCTGTATTCTACTGTTATTTTCAGTCAATGCATGTTAGTGGACTAGTGGGAAACAGAGAAGAGATTTCTGATGTTTCCAGGAAGCCCTTCCTTAGGTACTGTAAACTCAGTCACAGGAATATGGCCTTCACAGTGACCCACTTTCTAGCAATATGGGTGAGCCTAGTTCTTATTCCTCCCGACGTTAGACATTTCGGCCTGTTCCTTTCCATAGCTACAAAGGTTTTCCGTTGAGTGTCCTAATGTAACAGTTTCTGTTACTCTTACCCCTGACGATTACAGCTTTTGTTCTATGCAAAAAATCAGGAAATGGGTCTGGGAGGAGTTTTGGCTGCTTTTGCTGCTCTTTGTTCCTCCACCTATCCAAGAAATGATACCGTTAAAGACACTTTCTCAAAATACTTCCCTATCTTCCTGGGAGGATTTGGTGGAATCCATGGAGAAAAAGAAAAAATACAAACATCTTATGTCTATAGCCCTCTGGGACTTTATGCACTTAAACAAGTCTATACTTAGTCTTTAGCAATTCATTAACTATTTTTTATTTGAGTTTTTTTTTTATAAATAAACTCCTATGTATCTAGGGGGTTCTCCCATAGTTAAAAACATGCCTGGATTATTTTGGTTGCTTATCTCTCCCCAGACTTCGGTTAGTTGTTTGCCTTGTAATCTTCATCCCTAATAAAGTCAAGTAAAGTCATTAATTTGCATTTTCTTCTGCTATTTTTGGTTATTATATTGATGAAAACAACATGCTTTCTAGCTATTTCAATAGATACTCAAGGTGAAATTTGAAGTCTATACACTTACTTTTCAAAAAATATTTAGTAATTTCTAATTTAGTTAAATATGTAGTTATTCTATTCAAAACAATCCCATTCCTAGAATATTTCCAAGGAAATTAATGCACAGTTCACAAAAATTCTTGTGTAATAATTCATAATAACTCAAACAAATATTATGCCTTCAGCAGAAGGACAGAAGACAAATTACGGTTTATCATTCAGTGGAATAATTCAGTTACTTTAGAAACACAAATACTGGAACATTAATAACATTGACAAATCTAAATAAAATTTTCTGGGTGAAAGAAGCCACATACAAAATATATACTGTATGTTATTTTTTTTAAATAAAGTTCACAAATTAGCAAAACAGCTATAATGGTCAAGTAATAATGCTGGTCTTTTTTTTTTTTTTTTTGGAGCTCAGGGGTAATATCAGTTGAAGCATGAAGAAATTTTCTAAAGTGATGGAAATGTTTTATATCCTGATTTTTGGTAATTCATATATATGTAAAATATTATAAACCTGTACACTTTAGATCTGTGCATTCTTTGAGTACAAATTATAGTTCAATTTTTTAAAAAATAGCCTTATTTTAAAAATAAGTAATTAATGGGGAAGGGTGGTACCTGCCTGTAATCCCAGGTACTTGAAAGACTAAGGCAGAAGGATCATAAATTTGAAACTCTGCAAGGCCCCCAGCCCCAAATTATTGAAAGGGATGGAAATATAGCTTCATGGTAGAGTGCCACTGGGTTCAATCCCCAGTACTGCAGTAAGTAAGTAAGTAAGTAAGTAAGTAAATTGATAAATAGAAGTGCAAGCATTTTTTCAAGATTATTTTTACTCAGGATTGGTTGGAACCACATTTAAATATTTTTTTAGGTCTCTAAGAGGTTAAGTATTTTCTCCCATATTTTTGCATTTCTCTACTTTTTTTTTTTTTTTACCACAGTGATAGTCCAGGACATATCACATTTTACAAGTGACATCAGTTGTTTCCTGACCATGATCTGTTTGAAGCAGTAAATGTGATTGGTGGGTGCATTCGGTCTGTATCACAGATACAAAGCCTTGCACACCATGATGGATGGGCGTGTGCATGTGTGTGTGTGTGCATGTGCGTGTGTGTGTGTGTGTGTGTGTGTGTGTTATTGGTTGTGGGATTGGTCTTGACTGAGAACACTGTCTTATAGTTAGTGGGATGGCAAGTTGGCATCTCAGGCAACATTGATGGCAGAAATCTCAAAGAATATAGCAGGAATCTGCCATCTAAGGCTCAGCAAGCTCCGAACACTTGGTTATCCTAATTGCTATAAATGGAAAGACCCTCACTATTGAGCTTCTCTGAGAGCTGCATCACACTGGGGTGAGAGGAGGGAGCCCATTTCCATAGAGATGTACCCTGTTTCTATGGAGACTCCAGCTAGGCTTCAAGGGGCTGGTGGGATAGTACCAGTGGATGCTGCCAAGACCTGGGTCATTCTGAGGAGCCTGCTACTTCAGGGAAGGTGGCAGAGTATCAGCCTATGGGGCCAGGAATAGGCTCTGTGAAGTTGTGTCAGGCCTGATTTCTAAGCAAGGTACTTGGCAATAGAAACCTCGAAAAATGTCCCACCCCCCCACCATGCCATGGGCCACCAGAGAGCCCTGGTGTGTCTCCGGAAGCCAGGCTTGAGTATGAGCATGGACATCAATGATTGCAGAGTATCAACAATAGGGGACCATAAATTTCTTTCAGGTGAGTGCAGACTGAAAACAGGGACATCTGGAGAGAGATAGACTGGGTTTTAGAAAATCATCAGATCTCTAGGTCTAGAACACGCAGATAGACCCACTCATGGAATTGTGCGTGTGAGTCTAAGGAGCACGGTCGATAACTGTGCAACCTGGTTCCCCAAGTTTTAGACACACCTGTTTAGTTCAAAAGAGTAATCTGAGTGCTAAAACAAGATCAAAATGAAGTGGTCTGTATCTGAAGACTTGCTGTGTTGAAGGTGGGAGAAAATCTCTGAAGCCCTCATGGAGAAGGATATAGAGAACTTTAAAGCCCTAATTGAAGAGGACTCGGTAAAGACAACAAATCAGTTTGGGCAAGTTGGCTAGCTGTTGGGATCACTCAGGAAAACAGGAATATGTGAGGAATAGCAGATGTAGAGGAGGCTTTGTTGGATTTGACTTCAGTAATGTTGAATGTGAGATATCTGTGGGATAATCACGTGGAAATGCCCTTCACAGACAGCCTAAAACTGCAGGTGTGGATTTGGGAGTCATTGTCTTGAAGGCAACTGTTACAGCAAAGGGTGAATATGAAATCCCCTAGGAGAATAGAGAAAGTAGAGAAGGAAATAGAGAAAGTAGGGATTCTTGTGATACTTTGTGTTCACGAAAATTGTAGTATAAGTTTATCCAGAAAAGACTAAAAACACCACAGTATCTAGGTCAGTTGTAGGTATCGCTTTCTCTAAATAATTTCCCTAAACAAGAGGTTACTTTATTAGCATTGATTTACAATAAATCAACTTTGAAATGGAGCTGGAAGCTACATGTACTTGACATTTTCTTATGTTCTCCTGGATGAACTTCAAGTCATTTAGAAATCAGTGATACGTACTTTTTTTTAACTCCCCGTATCAAAAAGATCAATCTGACAATCTCTTTTATAGGTAGATATCTAGATGTTTTCAGAAAAATAAATAAAATTCCACATAGAAGGCAGTTCCAGCAGATTTTACTATGGGAAATTGGTACATGGTCTGTGGATGTGTAAAAGGGAAAACTAAACGTAAATGTTCAGGGATTTAAAAATACAATCTCTTAAGTTGTGCATACTGCTATTGTAAAGGTCTTAAATATAAAGGTCAGTTCAGGAGGGACAATTTCATGGGGCATTAACAAAATCTCCCAAAGTATGTTTATATAATTTTATCTACATATAAGTTTTTCCTTGGTTTTACTGGCTAATTTCTTATAGGTCACGGGTGTGGGGTAGGGTGAAGGATGATACCCAAACAATTTTCCTTATCCTCTATGCTCTTTATTAATGTAGGGCATTAGATTGAATCATCATCATGGTCACCATTAGAATCCATTATTAACAATCATAACTCATGAATGACACTTTGTGACACAATATGTACTTGATCCTTAGAATTTATATAATGCAGCATAGGAATTAGATCAGCTTAATAGTAAACCCTCTGCTCTTCAATAATAATAACCATTATCATCATAATCATCTAGAGCATATTTCATAGAAAAATAATTTGAGTGTGAGTTTTCTTAGATTTCTTCAATAAACATAAATGCCTGACTTTAAAAACCTTGTTTAATGTAGTTTAAAAGTGGCATGTTTTCTGTAAAAAATTTCTTTGAATTTCAGATAATCCATTCCTTCAAAACTCAGTGAATTTCTCTTAAAAGATGAATTTTTACATACCTGAATCCAATCAGGATTTTTCAAATTGAGTAACGAATAGAGACACACATTAGATAAAAATACCTAACACTTATTAAATACCTATAAGACTTTTACATGCATTAACTTATTTGGTTTACACAACAAGCTATAAGATAACCTATTATCGCCATTTTACAGAAAAAAGAATTGAAATTAATGCACAATATATTAATATAATTAATGCAATATATTAATGGGAAACATCAATAAATCCCTTTAATTTGCATAATGTACATTAATTTGTACATTTGATACAAATTAACAATTATGATTTAAGAAACAAAAAAGAAATTGACTCAGAAAATTTATCATGTAATAACTATTATTTGTAGTGATACTTTGTTACCTGATGATAATACCATATATTAGTAAACTGTCTTATGATCTTCAATGTCCAGACATTCTTGTCTTTGGTTCTAATAATTCATTGCACATGATTAATAGGCCAACACAGCTTTCATTAAAATTCCAAATCTCAGGGCCTTAAGAAGCTTAAAGTATTTAAATTTCAATAGAAAGTCGGTGCTTCAGTTAAGTACAACTAATTTTAAAATCTAAATATAAACAAAATAAAATAAATAAGTCTAGAGTCTAAAAAGAAGAATTTTTTTTCTTGGTTTGCAATAAATGAAATGTTTTCCTGACTAAACTTAGGGATTCATTTCCTCAAACGAAAAAAAAAAAAAAATGGGCATGATCAAAACCAGGAAGAATGGTGTGATCATGAAAACCCTTATGCACATCAGGGAAACAATGATTCCTATTTGATCTCAATAGCACAAGCAATGATTAAAATTTTTAAATCCAATTTTTATGTTGCCCAGTAAATTGCTTAAAACACACACACACACACACACACACACACACACACACACACACACACAAACTCACAGTACAAGGTCAATTTATTCAGAAAAATATCTGAATGATTTCAGGTCCTTGTGGCAATGTGAATTTATTACTGTGAAATCTCTGAGCTATCTGGCCTGGCCCAGAGTTGTCCTCATATTTTTCCATGTGGTGTGTGTGCTTGGAGCCGAGGGAAAGATCAGAGGTCATTGTGCAGAACAGTTGGCCTCAGTCAGTGAGTTTCAAGTGTTCCCAATGATGCTGGTCCAAGGACACACTTTGGGGGAGGCTGGGCTCTTTCACCTAACATGCAGGGATGCCCTTACCCCTAACTGGTAGGTTTAAAATCTTAACAAATTTACCAGGAAAAAGCCTCCCTCCTGTCTTGGAGATTCAGCACTCTATTCAGCATTTAACATCTCTTTCAGTTCTGTTTTTTTGGGGCCGGGGTGTAGGGGGGCAGTTACCGGTGATTGAACTCAGGGGAATGACCACTGAGCCACATCCCCAGCCCTATTTTATATTTTGTTTAGAGACAGGGTCTCACTGAGTTTCGTGGTGCCTTGTTTTTGCTGAGGCTGTTTTTGAACTCACTATCCTCCTGCCTCAGCCTCCTGAGCTGCTGGGTTACAGGCTTGCACCACTGTGCCAGCGTTTTCAGTTCTTTTTATTTCACCTGTGCTTCTTCTAGCATAAAGGGGAAAGGGAAGACAAATTATTACCTCTTACGATATGTCAGAGCCTTCTAGTTATAAAATTTTTCAAAATAAAAAAATCTATTTTCCATTTAGAATTTTAAAATTTCTTTTCTTGGTAGTGGTTAGTTTCAATTCAAACCAATTTTGTTCCTATACAGGGTCTAATTTAGTCCTACGCCAGATCTACTAAGAAACCCAAAGAGGATAAGATCTGATCCCTGTCCTGCTGCTCCCCTCCCCTGACTCAGGCAATGGAAAGGCCCTACTGAGGTGGATGGCGCAAGGCGTCCATACTCTGGAGGAGCGCAGTATGTTTCTGGGAATGGGCTGATTTGTTTTTGTATTCATTTAATATGTATAGTTCTGATTTCTCATATGACCATTAAGTATAAAGGAAAAATCATGACTTTCCCAATTAATGCAACGACTTCTAAAGCATAGATCTGTTTGTTCTAAATGCAATGATTCAGCTGTGGAGTTTAAATTGTTAATGTCTAAAGAAAAACTCCCTGTATTCCTGTCAAGGAAGTTTTTGAGAAATTAAATTAAAATCTAGAGAAGGAAAATTAATGTTAAGAAGATAGATTAGTGCTTAGTACTGGGCAACTTGTTCTTGTTCCTGTGCACAATGGTTCCTGCTCTTACTTTTGTTTGATTAAAAGTAATAACAAATCAACTACTTGCCGTAACCATGGCACCGGATCCAGTCAGTAAGTCAAGAAAGAATAGTCAAGGTATAGGCCAATAGTTTGGGACATTTGTAACTATTATTAAAAGTTAACTAAGCAGAAACAGCTCAAAGCAAAACTCGAACTGAAAGTACAAATGCTTGCTTATGCATAAGCCAAGATATATTCTTCTATTCTAATTGTAGCTACGTAATATTTTGTTTTGTTTGAATAATGATTCCTGTTTTGTAACCACAAAGTACTGTAAGCCTGCCAAAATGAAAAGTATATATGATCAACTTCACAAGTAAAAATTGGGATCAACACCTTCACTTTGGTGTCTGTATTGTTTCTCCACCCACTCTCTCCCCGACTCCTCACCATCTGTTCATCTCCTGAGAACCCCTGTTGGAGCTGGTCTCCGACACTGCCCTTCAACCAACTTACAATCTAATGGGAAGATGAACTCAATATGTGCAGGAAACTTGGTAACAATTCTATGTAATCTACAAATTATCATTATTTTCCCTTAGTGTTTGCTTGGGCAGCTCTGGGAATGGAGCACTTAATACTTGTCAAAGCCCCTAATTCCATCTTGAATATGCGCTCCTCCAGGTCCTACTTGGGCCTCTCATTTGTGTACTAAACAATAGGGAAACACCTTGTGTAAATGTGCACTAAGTAAAGGTTTGAAGAATGAAGAAGGTCTGTCAAGTACATCCATGGAGAAGAGATTTTAAAAGATTCTTTAAAGACGGTACTGTGTGGGACCTAAAGGATCTAACATAGACTTGATACAGGCGAGAGGATATTTCTGTTCAATGGTTCTGGTGCAGATATCTTGCAGAGAAAAATAAAGCCTTTGTGGGAATAAGTGAGGCAGGATAGCCCAGCAGCTTCTGAGGAACTCAGTGTCTCCTGTCTCCTAAACATATCCCTTATGGAGACCATCGGCAGTTCCCACAGAACAAGCAGCTCTGCATCTTTCTTTCCAAATCAGTCATCTCAAAGTCAGGTGACCGAGAATGAAGTCACTTATGAGTGACCCCAAAATATAATATTTCTAAAGGAGGGGGGTTGTGTATGAAGTAGATTACTCACAAGCTTCAGGGATTTATTACAGTTAATAAATTGCTTGCAACTCCCCTCCCCAAGCATCCATGTGTTGAAAGATAAAGATGAAAACCCCTAGTTAGTGAATGAATACGTTTCTAAACATAACTTCTTCTACAATAATGATTTTTATTTAAACAGATATTTTGGTAGGTCTATTGTTATGCTATATTGTATCATAATGGGAATGTGTCCCTATACTTTCTCCCTAAAAATTATTCCTTTCTGTCCTTCTTATCAAAAGCAGAGGATTAACACTTAGCATTATCTATTGTTTACCATAAGTAATTTTCCACACACATCATCTCACTTAAGGAATTTAGGCATCCCAGGGTTTCTGGTTATGTTTTGGGTTTTCTTCCAGTACTGGAGGCATCATGCCAAATCCCTCAGGTTTTGTGATAACCTCTGAAGTTTTTCTACTCTGGCAATACAAGTAGTATTGTGCAAACTTAGAAACACATAGAAAAGGTGCTACGATAGGTCATTACATAAATGCCATTAAAATGGTAATGAAAATATGTACAATATTCTGTAATATGTTTTTAAGGTGTAGGTGTATCCTGATTCTGGGATAGTGTTTTTAAAATTGTGATGGTACAAAAAACTATTTACCAGCAACTCTTACAGAGAGGCGTAGATTTCTGGTTTTGGTGTGGCCCTTGCTGCTCTTCATACTAGCACCTGGGCTGCAAAGAAAGCTCTTGGTAAAACTGGCTGTTGGTCTCCATTCACCACAAAATGGACCTGTTATTCTGAAAGTTGCGTGTCGCATATCTGTGGCCTCATGAAGGAGTCAAAATCCTCTGATCTCTCACAATTCATTTTCCTGTGATGGACATTTATAGAGGTCTGGGGCCGACCTGTTGGGAATATGCATTGTGCCTTTTCTCTGGAGCTGCTCTGGTACTCCTCAGTGTGCAAACACAACTCAACGGCAACGGCTTGAGTTCAACTGCAACAATGGAGAGCAGGTAATTCGCTGTTGGATTTATTAATGTCTTGGCAATCACCTGTTCCCAGCATGCAGCGAGAAGATCAGCGTCCTCTCTCTTCTTGGATGTGGGTGAGCGAAGTTCAGAGTGAGATTTCTGCTAAGAAGTTGTGGGTGGCTGAAACCTCAAGACTGCCTTCCCTTCCTGCTAGGGAGAGAAGGGGTCAGGGTGGTTGTACACTTATTGGGATGGATTTTGCACAGCATATGAAGTTTTTCCTTCATGTTATATACTTTGCCAGATGGACAGATATCAGAAGCCACAATATTAAAAGCATCCCCACTATCTTCAGCTGATCCACTCCTGCTAAGTGTTGATCCCTTACCAAACCCTGTATGACATCATGCCCCTTAATTTTATGATCCTGCTGATGCTCATGACCTGGTGAAGGAATTGTTTGCTATGGAGTTTAAAACTAGGGGAAAAAAGAGTCATCAAACAGCTCTTTCGGGCACAGATAAAGAAAAGACAACAAGCTTGAAAGTCTTGTAGTATTTTACTGCACAAAAATAAAAATAAAAATATTAGATAAAGAGGTAAGTTTCTAAAACTTAAAATTTCCCATAATACAATGGGGTTTTCCTCATGCTTAGGAGAGACACATTAACAGTACTCCTAAAAGATCTTAGAATGATTAGACATCAGGGAAAGGCAAAGCTAAAGCACATTTGATGAAGAACTTCACACATTCCAGGGTCGTCACAATAAAAGGAATGATAATGATGTGTTGTTAAGGGAGTGAGGAAATCAAAAGCTTTATTCACCACTCTTAATACTAAGGTAAGCTTTTTCCACTGGTCTGAAAATGATCTGGAACTTTTTCAGAAAGTTAAATATGGAGTTAATGATCCAACTCTTCAACTCCTACTTACAAACTCAAAATAAATAAAAAAGTTGTCCACCAATGATTTGTACATGAATGTTCATATAATATTCATATTATATATAATGTTCATATTATATATACGAATCTTATTCATATTAGTCAAAAAGTGAAAATGACCAGGCAGGTCTGTAATCTAGCTACTCAAGAAGCTGAGGAAGGAGGATCACAAATTCAGGGACAACCTGTGCAAATTTGCAAGACCCTGTCTCAAAACAAAATTTTTAAAAGCGTTGGGCTTTGGCTTAGTGGTAGAACTTTGTTTAGTGTGCAGGAGGCTCCGGGTTCAATTTGCAGTACGACACCCACACAGACACAAAGTAAAAATTACTATCCAGTGGGAAATGAACAAAAAAATGTGGCATTTTCATAAGATGGAAATCAGTCACAATAAGGAGGAATAAACTAAAATACTAATACTAGCTACAATATAAATGAAAATTGCCAACATCATAAGTGAAAGGAGTCAGATGAAAAAGGTGTATATGGTATTACTTCATTAAAAATATCCACAAAACTCGAGTGTATACATGGGTCTTTCCACATATTAAGGAGAAACACAGAAATGGTGTTTATTTAAAACTTACAATCAAGATCCATTAGGAAAATGCAAGTCAAAGTCACATTGCACATAGCACTTCACATTCACTAGTGTTGACTAGAGCTGCAATTTTGGGGGAAAGGAGATTGACTGCTTTGGGTATAAGCTTTTTTTGAAGAGAAAAGTAATAAAAATATTCTGAAATACCTGTGGATTAGAGAACCCAGGTGAGGTCACAATGTGTGACATACTTAGCACAGTGTGCTTCCCCTGGTTAGAGGGGCACCACAGTGGTCATGAGACACTGTGTGTGGAGAGAGCGCTCTTGTAATTGCTGCTGAAGAGTTCACATATTTCTACAACTAAGACATTTCCAAAAATGAAACCATCATCTAGTTCTAATCTCACTATAGAGTCTGTCTCCCAGACAGCTTCCTCAGGGCACTCTAAACCTCGTTGCTTCTCAGGCTGTGAATGATGGGCTTCAACATGGGAGTTACCAGACAGAAGAGCACAGAGACCAGGGTGTCCGTGTCCAGCCTTCTCTGGGCCTGTCATAGTGGAAGTTGGCTGTTCCATAGAAGACCACCACGAAAGTGAGGGGGGACGCACAGGTGGAGAAGGCCTTCCTCCTGCCTTAGGCAGAGGGAATCACCGGGATGGCCGTCATGATGAATGTGTAGGAGCCTGCAGTGAAGAGGCAAGGGCTCAGGCCCATGGTGGCACTGACAACGTGAAGTGCACACACGTTGACAGAGGTGTCTGAGCAGAAGAGCTTCAGAAGCAATGGGGTGTCACAGAGAAAGTGGCTGATCTGGTGGGGCCCACACAGAGTGAGTGTAATGGCCAGCACCGTGTGTGTGACCAAATTCACCAGCCCACAAAGCCAGGACCCAGTCACCAGGCCAACACAAACCTTCACACTCATGATGACTGGGTACCGAGGAGAACGGCAGGTGGCCACACAGCAGTCATACTGGCCACACAGCCAGTAAGATGCCTTTTGTGCCAGCACTTGTCACCAAGAAGAAGATCTGGGAAAGGCAGCCCTCATAAGTAATAACCTTCTTCTCCCAGAAGAAGTTCACCAGCAGTACTAAGAGGGTGATGGATTTGCAGCAGACGTCCAAGAAGCTCAAATTGCTGAGGAAAAGTACATTGGAGTGTGGAGAGCAGGAATAACCCTGGTGGCCACTATTATGAGCATGTTCCCTAGGAGAGTGCTCAGGTAAATAACCAGAAAGAGCAGGAAGAACCAGCCCTGTAGGTTGGAGTGGTGGGAAAATCCCAAGAAGATGAATTCAGTGACAAAAGATTTATTGCTCATTTCCAATGTTGTCATAGCTACAAAAAAGAGAAAAATAGACAATGATGAGAATGGACTGAGAGCACCCCAAACAGGCTTGTTAATCTGCAGCAACATGGCAAATAATATTGAATGAAAAGCAGCCTGGAGACTGATAACCTGTGGGACTGGTCTCAGGGAATCAGACCCATGGAGCCGCACACATTTGCAGGGGTGATGGTTGGTGGGAGTAACCAGAGAACTGCTAGAAGCCAACAGAAAGCCATTCGACCTCATCATGGTGTGAAGTCATTTCTGACTGTCTCAGTAACCTCTGTCTCCTGTTGACCTTTTATGTAAACATAGGATTTTTGGAGAAGTTCATTTTCATTGCAAATGTTAAGAAAAAAATTTACAAAGCAGAGTCATCATCTGCAGAAGCAGTCGGTGTTGCCTTCCGTGTTTTCCAATGTAGAGTTTTTCTCATTTTACATCAATCTTGATCTCTGTGTTCGGAAAGGCAGAAGTTGACTATTCCTGTACAATGCTTAAATTATCAGGGCCAGAGCAAAATAGAGGAAAGAAGTTGATGAAGTGGTGTTTTACTGGCTATCTTAAGTATACAGGGAAAATCAGTGGAGTAGAAGGAGAATGAGAGGCTGGAGAAGTTTGGGAAGGGAGGAAATGTGAAAGGTCTTTACGCAGATCATGTTATGTGCACATGGAAGTCTACCACAGGGGACTGCACCTGTATGTATATGTAGAAAGCACCAGTCAGAAATTAACAGATAAATGACCCAAAGAAAGATCAGTAGAGAAAGGAGAATGGAAGCAGAAAGGGGAGGGAGATGGGGGTGGGGACTGAATTGAGTAAATCAGATTCCATGCACGTAGGATCTTTTCCAAATCAACCCACCTTCTATGTATAACTATTAAGCTCTAATAAAAAATTTAAGAAGATGACATAAACCTCTCAGCAAAGAGTGAGATTTGAATTCTTCTTGACCTATTTGTATACCTTTAATTTCTTTCTTTTGTCCAATGGCTTGGCAATTTCAAGGATGAAGTTGAATAGAAGTGGTGAAAGAGGGGGCACCCTGTCTTCTTCCAGTTTTTAGAGTGAATGCTTTCAACCTTTCTCCACTTAGAATGATGCTGCCTTGGGTTTAGCATAGATAGCTTTTACAATGCGTTTACAAAGTTCCTTCTGTCCCTAGTGTTTCTACTGTTTTGACAGGTAGGGGTGCTATATTTTGTTAAATGCTTTTTCTGCATCTATTGAGATGATCAATAAACTTACATCTCTCTTAAATAAACTTAATCTCTCCCCTTTGGCTAAACATTCAGATCATCTCCAGTCCTATTAATATTTTAATGAACATTTTCCTACATAAACATATGTGACAATTTCGAATTATCTCTTCAGAATAAAATTTAAATATGACATAATAGTATTTGTTGTGCAGTTTCTCTTTAAAACTAGCTCATGGGAGACATTATATTAAGTGAAATAAGCCAGACACATAGAGAGAAATAGCAGCTTTTCACTTCTTTTTGGAAG
The DNA here is from genome assembly GCF_052094955.1 of Ictidomys tridecemlineatus. Taxonomy (NCBI): domain Eukaryota; kingdom Metazoa; phylum Chordata; class Mammalia; order Rodentia; family Sciuridae; genus Ictidomys; species Ictidomys tridecemlineatus. The sequence continues at coordinate 6,345 of NW_027522818.1, read as the reverse complement.
CTAAAAGTTGATCTCAGAGAAGTAGGGAGTAGAGCGGTGGTTATTGGAGCCTGGGAGAGAATCACAAAAATCATTGTGAGTCTGATTTCTCAAAGACGCATGTGAAGGACTGCCTGAAACATGCCCTCTGAGTGTGGTCTTAAAAAAAAAATAAGAGTGGACTTCTAACAGGGTCCTCAGAAAATCTCTCTTCTGTCCTCAGTGGGCAGCAGGAGGTCCATGGGTCTGGCTGCCTAGGAGCTAGCTGTGGTGTGCAAATGGGCAGGACCAGGACTGCTGGAGAATCTCAATAATCACTAGTAGACCGCATTCTAGGTGAGGGCAGGCTGGAAACAGGCCATCCAGAAGGAAATGGCTTGAGCTCTGAAAATGACAGAATCTGTGGATTTAGGAAACTGTTGTGGGTCCAATCCACTCATAACACCTATTCCCTGGGTCAGTCCACGGTTGTCACAGTTACCAAAGGCCTGACAAGAACAACCCAGAGGGGGAGATGCACTCTGGCCTCCTGGCTTGGAGGTTTGGTCTGTGGCCAGCTGACCAATTGCTGCTGGCCTGAGATGAGGTGGGACGCCGAGGTGGAAGGGAACAAGGGGGGAAGCGTCTCTAGCTCATGGCAGCCAGAAGGTTGGGGCGGGTGAGGGGATGGGAGGAGACAGTTCACAGGGGACAAGATGTGATTCCCCATGGCATGTCCCCAGCCACACTCCACCTGCCAACACTCCTCTCAGTACAGTGGGCCTTTCACATAATTAACCCACAAAATGGATGGATCCACAGATTAGGTCACAAGTCTCACAGTCTAATCATTTCACCTCTGAACACTGCTACTGTGGCTGACCATGAGCTATTGGTGGGCGGATACCTTATTTCTAAGCCATAATAGTCTCTACAGTCCATGTGCTTTTGTTAGAATACCTTCATGTAGTCAGGGAGAGTAATCGGGTGCCAAACAAGATTAAAAGGGAATATCTGGTAACTGAAGATGTGACATTTGGAGCTTGGGGAAAAGCTCTGAAGAGGAGCCCTGGGTAAAGCACTTTAAAGTCCTGGTGATGAGGACACAAGAGGGCACCTGTTCTGTGGGGTAGCTGAGTGGCAGTGGGATCACTCATTAAAACATAAAAAAATGAGAAGGAGCGTGTCTGGGGAGAAGAAAGGAGGGAAGGAGTTTGGGCCTGGAGTCTGGGTACCTGCAGGGTCTCTCCAAGGAGATTCCAAGAGGCAGCCGGACAGGTTCCCAGGAGATAGGCCTGGGAGTCATGGCTTAGAGTGACTGTGGAAGTCACAGGTGCTCACAAAGCCAAAAGAGAGCAGGGTGAGGAGAGACGGCCTGATGGACTGTGTGGAAAGAAGGTGTCCAGAAGGAGGCTCACCAGCTATCAGCAATCATTCTGCACCACAGTGTCAAAGCTCTGCTCTCTGTACCAGGCGGTCTGCACCCCAGTCTAAAACCTCTGCTCTCTATAACAGTCCTTCTGCACCCCAGTCTACAACATATGCTCCCTGCAACAATCCTTCTCCACCAAAGTCTCCAAGTTTTGCTCTCTGAAACACTCTTTCTGCACCCCAGTCTCGAACATCTGCTCTCTGCAACAGTCGTTCTGCACCTCAGTCTGAAATCTCTGCTCTCTGCAACAATCATTCTGCACCCCAGTCTCCAACCTATTCTCTCTGTAACAGTCCTTCTACAACTCAGTCTCCAAATTCTGCTCTCTATAATATCCTTCTGCACACTACTCTCCAAACTGTGATATCTCTAACAGGCCTTATGCACCCCAGTCTCCAAACTCTGCTCCCTGCAAGAAAACTTCTGCACCCCATTCTCCATGTTCTGCTCTCTGAATAAGTCCTTCTGCACCCCACTCTCGAACATCTGCTCTTTGCAAAAGTCCTTCTGCACCTAAGTCTGAAAACTCTGCTCTCTACAACAATCATTCTGCAACCCAGTCTCCAACCTCTGCTCTCTGTAACAGTCCTTCTGCACCTCAGTCTACAAACTCTGCTCTCTATAATATCTTTCTGCACACCAGTCTGCAAAATGTGATATCTGTAACAGGCCTTCTCCACCCCAGTCTCCAACCTCTGATCCCTGCAAGAATCCTTCTGCACCCCAGTCTCCAAGTTCTGCTCCCTGAAAGAGTACTTCTGCACTCCACTCTCGAACATCTGCTCTCTGCAACAGTCCTTCTGCACCTAAATCTGAAAACTCTGCTCTCTGTTACAATCATTCTGCAACCAAGTCTCCAAACTCTGCTCTCTGTAACAGTATTTCTGCACCTCAGTCTCTAAACTCTGCTCTCTGTAACAGACCTTCTGCACCCCTGTCTCCAACATCTGCTCTCTGCAATGATCCTTCTTCTCCCCAGGCTCCAACCTCTGCTCTTTGCAATGGGCCTTCTGTACCCCAGTCTCCAAACTCTTCTCTCTGCAACAATCTTTCTGGACTTCAGTTTCAATCCTCTACTATATGTAACAGTTATTCTGCACCCTAGTCTCCAACCTCTGCTCTCTGTAAGATTCTTCTCCACCTCAGTCTTCAATCTCTGCTCTCTGTAACAGTCCATATGCACCCCAGTATCCAACGTCTGCTCTCTGTAACAATCTTAGGCACCTAAATCTCCAACTTCAGCTCTGTGCATCGGTAATTCTGCACCCCAGTCTCCGAACTCTGTTCTCTGCAACAGTCCTTCTGCACTAAAGTCTCCAAAGTCTGCTTTCTGTATCAGTTCTTCTGTAACCCAGTCTCCAACCTCTGCTCTCTGTAACAGTCCTTCTGCAACTCAGTCTACAACCTCTGCTCTCTGTAACAGTCCTTCTGCAACCTAGTCTCCAAACTCTACTCTCTGCAACATTTCTTATGCACCCCAGTCTCCAACCTGTGCTCTCTGTAACTGTCCTTCTGCACCCCAATCTCCAACATCTGCTCTTTTTAAGTATCGTTCTCCATCATAGTCTCCAACCTCTGCTCTCCTCATTGATCATTCCGCACCTCAGTCTCCAACCTCTGCTCTCTTCAACGATCCTTCTGCACCCCCGTCTTCAAGCACTGGTCTCTGTAACAGTCCTTATTAAGCTCAGTCTCCCACCTATGCTCTCTGTAAGATACTTCTGCACACCAGTTTAAAACATCTGCTCTCTGCAATGATCCTTAGAACCCCAGTCTCCAACATCTACTCCCTGTTACAGTCCTACTGTACAGTAGTCTCCAAACTCTGCTCTCTGTAACGGTCCTTCTACACCCCAGTCACCAACCTCTACTTTCTGTATTAGTCTTTCTGCACCCCAGTCTCCAAACTGTGCTCTCTGTAACACTCCTTCTGCACTCCAGTCTTCACCATCTGATCTCTGTAACAATCCGTCTTGACATCAGTATCCAACCTCTGCTCTCTACAACGTTCCTTCTGCTCCTCAGTCTCCAGACTCTACTCTCTGTAAAAGTCCTTCTGCACCTCAGTCTCCAAACTCTGCTCTCTGTAAGATCCTTCTGCAACCAATTCTCCAAACTCTGCTGTCTGTAACAGTCCTTCTGCACCCCAATCTCCAAACTCTGCTCTCTTTAAGAGGCCTTATGCACCCGAATCTCCAATCTCTGCTCTCTGCAGCGATCCTTCTGCACCCCAGGATCCAACATCTGCTGTCTGCAACAGTCCTTCTGCACCTCAGTCTGAAAACGCTGCTCTCTGCAACAATCCTTCTGCTCCCCAGTCTTAAACATCTGCTCTTGTAACACTTCTTCTGCATCTCTGTCTTCAAAATCCTCTGTTTAAGATCTTTATACAACACAGTCTCGAAACTGTGCTATCTGTAAAAGTCCTTCTGCACTCCAGTCTCCAACCTCTGCTCTCTGCAACAGTCCTTCTGCACCCCAGTCTCCAACCTCTACTCTCTAAGATCCTTCTGCACCACAGTCTCCAACATCTTCTCTCTGTATCAGTCATTCTACACCCAGGTCATTAAACTCTGATCTCTGCAGTATATTTTTCTGGACCCCAGTCCCCAATCTGTGCTCTTTGTAACAGTCCTTCTGCACCCCAGATTCCCACTTCTGCTCTCTGCAACGATCCTTCTTCTACCCAGTCTCTAAACTCTGCTCTCCGTAAAAGTCCTTTTGTATCACAGTCTCCAACCTCTTCTCTTTGTAACGGTCCATCTGCTCCCAAATTGCCAACCTCCTCTTTCTGTAAAAGTCCTTCTACATCCCAGTCTCCAAACTTTTCTGTCTGCTACGATCCTTCTGCACCTCAGTCTCCTACGTTTGCTCTCTGTAAAAGTCTTTGTGCACATCAGTCTTCATTCATTGCTCTCTGTAATGGTCCTTCTGCACCCCAGTATCCAACCTCTGCTCTCTGTAACGGTCCTTCTGCACCCCAATTTCCAAACTCTGCTTCCTGTAACAATCCTTCTACACGCCAGTCTCCAAACTCTCCTCTCTGTACCAATCCTTCTGCACCTCAGACTCCAAGCTCTGCTCTCTTTAACAGTCCTTCTGCACCTCAGTCTCCAAACTCTGCTCTCTGCAACAGTCCTTCTGCACCTCAGTCTCCAAACTCTGCTCTCTGCAACAGTCCTTCTGCACCTCAGTCTCCAACCTTTGCTCTCTGTAATGGTCCGTCTGTACCCCAGTATCCAACCTCTGCTCTCTGTATCAATCCTTCTGAACCTCAGTCTCCAACGTCTGCTCTCTTTAACAGTCCTTCTGCACCAAAGTCTCCAAACTCTGCTCTCTCTAACAGTCCTTCTGTACCGCAGTCTCCAAACTCTTCTCTCTATAACGGTCCTTCTGCACCCCAATTGCCAACCTCTGCTTTCTGTAACAGTCCTTCTGAACCTCAGATTCTAACCTCTGCTCTCTGTAACAGTCCTTCTAAGCCTCAGTCTGAAACCTCTGCTGTCTGCAACAATCTTCTGCACACCAGTCTCCAAACTGTGCTATCTGTAACAATCATTCTGCACCCCAGTCTCCAAACTATGCTCCCTAAAACAGGCCTTCTGCACCCCAGTCTTCAAACTCTGCTCTCCGTAACAGGCCTTCTGCACCCCAGTCTCCAACCTCTTATCTCTGCAACGATCCTTCTGCACCTCAGTTTCCAACCTCTGCTCTCTGCAGCAGTCCTTCTGCACCCCAGTCTCCAAACTTTTCTCTCTGCTACAGTACTTCTGCACCCCAATCTACAACCTCTGCTCTCTGCAACCTTTCTTCTGCACCCAAGTCTCCAACCTGTGCTCTCTGTAACTGTCTTGCTGCACCCCAGTCTTCAACTTCTGCTCTCTATAGCGATCCTTGTGCACCTCATTCTTCAACCTCTGCTCTCTGCAACGATCCTTCTGCACCCCAGTCTCTATTCTCTGCTCTCTGTAAGAATCCTTTTGCACCCCAGTCTCCAACCTCTCCTTTCTGTAAAAATCATTCTGCACCAAAGTCTCCAAGTTCTGAAATCTGTAACAGTCCTTCTGCACCCCAGTCTCAAAACTCTGCACTCAAAAATGATCTTTCTGCCCTCACTCTCCAACCTCAGCTCTCTTTAATAGTCCTTCTGCACCCAGTCTCCAACATCTGCTCTCTGCAACGATCCTTCTTCTCCCCAGGCTCCAAAGTCTGCTCTCTGCAATGGTCCTTCTACATCCCTGTTTCCAAAATCTGCTCTATGTAACAGTCCTTCTGCACCTCAGTCTCTAAACTCAACTCTCTGAAACAGTCCTTCTGCACCCCTGTCTTCAACCTCTGCTCTCAGTAACAGTTATTCTGCACCCCAATCTCCAAACTCTGCTCAATGTAACACTCCTTCTGCACCCCAGTCTCCACCCTCAACTCTCTGTAACAGGCCTTCTGCACCCCAGTCTCCAACCTGTGCTCTCTGCAATGATCCTTCTGAACGCCAGTCTCCAAACTCTGCTCTCTGTAACAGTCCTTCTGCACCCCAGGATCCAACATCTGCTGTCTGAAACAGTCCTTCTGCACAACAGTCTGAAAACTCGGCTCTCTGCAAAAATCTTTCTGCACCTGAGTTTCCAAACTTTGCTCTCTGTAACAGTCCTTCTGAACCTCAGTCTACAAAATGCTCTCTGTAAGATCCTTCTGAAACCCAGTCTCAAAATTGTGCTATCTTTAACCGTCCTTCTGCACCCCAGTCTCCAACTTCTGCTCTCTGTAACAGGCATTCTTCAGCCCAGTGTCCAATCTCTGCTCTCTTTAACAGGCCTTCTGCAACCCAGTCTCCAACGTCTTCTCTCTTCCATGATCCTTCTTCACCTCAGTCTCCAACCTCTGCTCTTTGCAACAGTCCTTCTGCACCCCAGTTTCCAACTTCTGCTCTCTGCAACGGTTCTTCTGCACCCCAGTCT
>NW_027522817.1:0-75946 GCF_052094955.1 Ictidomys tridecemlineatus | reverse complement strand
AGGGCCTGCCAAGCTTCCAAAAAACTACGAGTTGCCTGAAATCTCAGCAAACACTTTTTCACCCAATCTTGATGATACTTTCAGGTAATGATCAGTACACCAAGCCCACTTGGCTCGCCAAATTTCGTTCTTCTAGGTTAAACCGTTCCTTGGCAGTAACCGGTTTCATTTTGAGGTTTCACTCTGTTTTCTCCTATAGGGATACTTGTATTTGGAACTCTAAATCCAACACGGTTTGTGCTAGCTCTTTGAAACTTGACACAATAAAGCAATTTCAAGTTCTATCTCTATGGTTTGTTTGCTGTTGATGTAGCCCTAAGCAGAAACTGGCGAGAATCACTTTCATGGAAAGGGCCTGCCAAGCTTCCAAAAAATTACGAGTTTCCTGAAATCTCAACAAACACTTTTTCACCCAATCTTGATGATACTTTCAGGTAATGATCAGTACACCAAGCCCACTTGGCTCGCCAAATTTCGTTCTTCTAGGTTAAACCGTTCGTTGTCAGTAACCGGTTTCATTTTGAGTTTTCACTCTGTTTTCTCCTATAGGGATACATGTATTTGGAACTCTAAATCCAACACGGTTTGTGCTAGCTCTTTGAAACTTGACACAATAAAGCAGTTTCAAGTTCTATCTCTATGGTTTGTTTGCTGTTGATGTAGCCCTAAGCAGAGACTGGCGAGAATCACGTTCATGGAAAGGGCCTGCCAAGCTTCCAAAAAACTACGAGTTGCCTGAAATCTCAGCAAACACTTTTTCACCCAATCTTGATGATACTTTCAGGTAATGATCAGTACACCAAGCCCACTTGGCTCGCCAAATTTCGTTCTTCTAGGTTAAACCGTTCCTTGGCAGTAACCGGTTTCATTTTGAGGTTTCACTCTGTTTTCTCCTATAGGGATACATGTATTTGGAACTCTAAATCCAACACGGTTTGTGCTAGCTCTTTGAAACTTGCACAATAAAGCAGTTTCAAGTTCTATCTCTATGGTTTGTTTGCTGTTGATGTAGCCCTAAGCAGAGACTGGCGAGAATCACTTTCATGGAAAGGGCCTGCCAAGCTTCCAAAAAACTACGAGTTGCCTGAAATCTCAGCAAACACTTTTTCACCCAATCTTGATGATACTTTCAGGTAATGATCAGTACACCAAGCCCACTTGGCTCGCCAAATTTCGTTCTTCTAGGTTAAACCGTTCTTTGGCAGTAACCGGTTTCATTTTGAGGTTTCACTCTGTTTTCTCCTATAGGGATACATGTATTTGGAACTCTAAATCCAACACGGTTTGTGCTAGCTCTTTGAAACTTGACACAATAAAGCAGTTTCAAGTTCTATCTCTATGGTTTGTTTGCTGTTGATGTAGCCCTAAGCAGAGACTGGCGAGAATCACTTTCATGGAAAGGGCCTGCCAAGCTTCCAAAAAACTACGAGTTGCCTGAAATCTCAGCAAACACTTTTTCACCCAATCTTGATGATACTTTCAGGTAATGATCAGTACACCAAGCCCACTTGGCTCGCCAAATTTCGTTCTTCTAGGTTAAACCGTTCCTTGGCAGTAACCGGTTTCATTTTGAGGTTTCACTCTGTTTTCTCCTATAGGGATACATGTATTTGGAACTCTAAATCCAACAAGGTTTGTGCTAGCTCTTTGAAACTTGACACAATAAAGCAGTTTCAAGTTCTATCTCTATGGTTTGTTTGCTGTTGATGTAGCCCTAAGCAGAGTGGCGAGAATCACTTTCATGGAAAGGGCCTGCCAAGCTTCCAAAGAACTACGAGTTGCCTGAAATCTCAGCAAACACTTTTTCACCCAATCTTGATGATACTTTCAGGTAATGATTAGTACACCAAGCCCACTTGGCTCGCTAAATTTCGTTCTTCTAGGTTAAACCGTTCCTTGGCAGTAACCGGTTTCATTTTGAGGTTTCACTCTGTTTTCTCCTATAGGGATACTTGTATTTGGAACTCTAAATCCAACACGGTTTGTGCTAGCTATTTGAAACTTGACACAATAAAGCAGTTTCAAGTTCTATCTCTATGGTTTGTTTGCTGTTGATGTAGCCCTAAGCAGAGACTGGCGAGAATCACTTTCATGGAAAGGGCCTGCCAAGCTTCCAAAAAACTACGAGTTGCCTGAAATCTCAGCAAACACTTTTTCACCCAATCTTGATGATACTTTCAAGTAATGATCAGTACACCAAGCCCACTTGGCTCGCCAAATTTCGTTCTTCTAGGTTAAACCGTTCCTTGGCAGTAACCGGTTTCATTTTGAGGTTTCACTCTGTTTTCTCCTATAGGGATACATGTATTTGGAACTCTAAATCCAACACGGTTTGTGCTAGCTCTTTGAAACTTGACACAATAAAGCAGTTTCAAGTTCTATCTCTATGGGTTGTTTGCTGTTGATGTAGCCCTAAGCAGAGACTGGCGAGAATCACTTTCATGGAAAGGGCCTGCCAAGCTTCCAAAAAACTACGAGTTGCCTGAAATCTCAGCAAACACTTTTTCACCCAATCTTGATGATACTTTCAGGTAATGATCAGTACACCAAGCCCACTAGGCTCGCCAAATTTCTTTCTTCTAGGTTAAACCATTCGTTCGCAGTAACCGGTTTCATTTTGAGGTTTCACTCTGTTTTCTCCTATAGGGATACATGTATTTGGAACTGTAAATCCAACACGGTTTGTGCTACCTCTTTGAAACTTGACACAATAAAGCAGTTTCAAGTTCTATCTCTATGGTTTGTTTGCTGTTGATGTAGCCCTAAGCAGAGACTGGCGAGAATCACTTTCATGGAAAGGGCCTGCCAAGCTTCCAAAAACTACGAGTTGCCTGAAATCTCAGCAAACACTGTTTCACCCAATCTTGATGATACTTTCAGGTAATGATCAGTACACAAAGCCCACTTGGCTCGCCAAGTTTCGTTCTTCTAGGTTAAACCGTTCCTTGGCAGTAACCGGTTTCATTTTGAGGTTTCACTCTGTTTTCTCCTATAGAGATACATGTATTTGGAACTCTAAATCCAACACGGTTTGTGCTAGCTCTTTGAAACTTGACACAATAAAGCAGTTTGAAGTTCTATCTCTATGGTTTGTTTGCTGTTGATGTAGCCCTAAGCAGAGTCTGGCGAGAATCACTTTCATGGAAAGGGCCTGCCAAGCTTCCAAAAAACTACGAGTTGCCTGAAATCTCAGCAAACACTTTTTCACCCAATCTTGATGATACTTTCAGGTAATGATCAGTACACCAAGCCCACTTGGCTCGCCAAATTTCGTTCTTCTAGGTTAAACCGTTCCTTGGCAGTAACCGGTTTCATTTTGAGGTTTCACTCTGTTTTCTCCTATAGGGATACTTGTATTTTGAACTCTAAATCCAACACGGTTTGTGCTAGCTATTTGAAACTTGACACAATAAAGCAGTTTCAAGTTCTATCTCTATGGTTTGTTTGCTGTTGATGTAGCCCTAAGCAGAGACTGGCGAGAATCACTTTCATGGAAAGGGCCTGCCAAGCTTCCAAAAAACTACGAGTTGCCTGAAATCTCAGCAAACACTTTTTCACCCAATCTTGATGATACTTTCAAGTAATGATCAGTACACCAAGCCCACTTGGCTCGCCAAATTTCGTTCTTCTAGGTTAAACCGTTCCTTGGCAGTAACCGGTTTCATTTTGAGGTTTCACTCTGTTTTCTCCTATAGGGATACATGTATTTGGAACTCTAAATCCAACACGGTTTGTGCTAGCTCTTTGAAACTTGACACAATAAAGCAGTTTCAAGTTCTATCTCTATGGGTTGTTTGCTGTTGATGTAGCCCTAAGCAGAGACTGGCGAGAATCACTTTCATGGAAAGGGCCTGCCAAGCTTCCAAAAAACTACGAGTTGCCTGAAATCTCAGCAAACACTTTTTCACCCAATCTTGATGATACTTTCAGGTAATGATCAGTACACCAAGCCCACTAGGCTCGCCAAATTTCTTTCTTCTAGGTTAAACCATTCGTTCGCAGTAACCGGTTTCATTTTGAGGTTTCACTCTGTTTTCTCCTATAGGGATACATGTATTTGGAACTGTAAATCCAACACGGTTTGTGCTACCTCTTTGAAACTTGACACAATAAAGCAGTTTCAAGTTCTATCTCTATGGTTTGTTTGCTGTTGATGTAGCCCTAAGCAGAGACTGGCGAGAATCACTTTCATGGAAAGGGCCTGCCAAGCTTCCAAAAAACTACGAGTTGCCTGAAATCTCAGCAAACACTGTTTCACCCAATCTTGATGATACTTTCAGGTAATGATCAGTACACAAAGCCCACTTGGCTCGCCAAGTTTCGTTCTTCTAGGTTAAACCGTTCCTTGGCAGTAACCGGTTTCATTTTGAGGTTTCACTCTGTTTTCTCCTATAGAGATACATGTATTTGGAACTCTAAATCCAACACGGTTTGTGCTAGCTCTTTGAAACTTGACACAATAAAGCAGTTTGAAGTTCTATCTCTATGGTTTGTTTGCTGTTGATGTAGCCCTAAGCAGAGTCTGGCGAGAATCACTTTCATGGAAAGGGCCTGCCAAGCTTCCAAAAAACTACGAGTTGCCTGAAATCTCAGCAAACACTTTTTCACCCAATCTTGATGATACTTTCAGGTAATGATCAGTACACCAAGCCCACTTGGCTCGCCAAATTTCGTTCTTCTAGGTTAAACCGTTCCTTGGCAGTAACCGGTTTCATTTTGAGGTTTCACTCTGTTTTCTCCTATAGGGATACATGTATTTGGAACTCTAAATCCAACACGGTTTGTGCTAGCTCTTTGAAACTTTACACAATAAAGCAGTTTCAAGTTCTATCTCTATGGTTTCTTTGCTGTTGATGTAGCCCTAAGCAGAGACTGGCGAGAATCACTTTCATGGAAAGGGCCTGCCAAGCTTCCAAAAAACTACGAGTTGCCTGAAATCTCAGCAAACACTTTTTCACCCAATCTTGATGATACTTTCAGGTAATGATCAGTACACCAAGCCCACTTGGCTCGCCAAATTTCGTTCTTCTAGGTTAAACCGTTCCTTGGCAGTAACCGGTTTCATTTTGAGGTTTCACTCTGTTTTCTCCTATAGGAATACATGTATTTGGAACTCTAAATCCAACACGGTTTGTGCTAGCTCTTTGAAACTTGACACAATAAAGCAGTTTCAAGTTCTATCTCTATGGTTTGTTTGCTGTTGATGTAGCCCTAAGCAGAGACTGGCGAGAATCACTTTCATGGAAAGGGCCTGCCAAGCTTCCAAAGAACTACGAGTTGCCTGAAATCTCAGCAAACACTTTTTCACCCAATCTTGATGAAACTTTCAGGTCATGATCAGTACACCAAGCCCACTTGGCTCGCCAAATTTCGTTCTTCTAGGTTAAACCGTTCCTTGGCAGTAACCGGTTTCATTTTGAGGTTTCACTCTGTTTTCTCCTATAGGGATACTTGTATTTGGAACTCTAAATCCAACACGGTTTGTGCTAGCTTTTTGAAACTTGACACAATAAAGCAGTTTCAAGTTCTATCTCTGTGGTTTGTTTGCTGTTGATGTAGCCCTAAGCAGAGACTGGCGAGAATCACTTTCATGGAAAGGGCCTGCCAAGCTTCCAAAGAACTACGAGTTGCCTGAAATCTCAGCAAACACTTTTTCACCCAATCTTGATGATACTTTCAGGTAATGATCAGTACACCAAGCCCACTTGGCTCGCCAGATTTCGTTCTTCTAGGTTAAACCGTTCCTTGGCAATAACCGGTTTCATTTTGAGGTTTCACTCTGTTTTCTCCTATAGGGATACATGTATTTGGAACTCTAAATCCAACACGGTTTGTGCTAGCTCTTTGAAACTTGACACAATAAAGCAGTTTCAAGTTCTATCTCTATGGTTTGTTTGCTGTTGATGTAGCCCTAAGCAGAGACTGGCGAGAATCACTTTCATGGAAAGGGCCTGCCAAGCTTCCAAAGAACTACGAGTTGCCTGAAATCTCAGCAAACACTTTTTCACCCAATCTTGATGATACTTTCAGGTAATGATCAGTACACCAAGCCCACTTGGCTCGCCAAATTTCGTTCTTCTAGGTTAAACCGTTCCTTGGCAGTAACCGGTTTCATTTTGAGGTTTCACTCTGTTTTCTCCTACAGGGATACTTGTATTTGGAACTCTAAATCCAACACGGTTTGTGCTAGCTCTTTGAAACTTGACACAATAAAGCAGTTTCAAGTTCTATCTCTATGGTTTGTTTGCTGTTGATGTAGCCCTAAGCAGAGACTGGCAAGAATCACTTTCATGGAAAGGGCCTGCCAAGCTTCCAAAGAACTACGAGTTGCCTGAAATCTCAGCAAACACTTTTTCACCCAATCTTGATGAAACTTTCAGGTAATGATCAGTACACCAAGCCCACTTGGCTCGCCAAATTTCGTTCTTCTAGGTTAAACCGTTCCTTGGCAGTAACCGGTTTCATTTTGAGGTTTCACTCTGTTTTCTCCTATAGGGATACTTGTATTTGGAACTCTAAATCCAACACGGTTTGTGCTAGCTTTTTGAAACTTGACACAATAAAGCAGTTTCAAGTTCTATCTCTATGGTTTGTTTGCTGTTGATGTAGCCCTAAGCAGAGACTGGCGAGAATCACTTTCAAGGAAAGGGAATGCCAAGCTTCCAAAGAACTACCAGTTGGCTGAAATCTCAGCAAACACTTTTTCACCCAATCTTGATGATACTTTCAGGTAATGATCAGTACACCAAGCCCACTTGGCTCGCCAAATTTCGTTCTTCTAGGTTAAACCGTTCCTTGGCAGTAACCGGTTTCATTTTGAGGTTTCACTCTGTTTTCTCCTATAGGGATACTTGTATTTGGAACTCTAAATCCAACACGGTTTGTGCTAGCTCTTTGAAACTTGACACAATAAAGCAGTTTCAAGTTCTATCTCTATGGTTTGTTTGCTGTTGATGTAGCCCTAAGCAGAGACTGGCGAGAATCACTTTCATGGAAAGGGCCTGCCAAGCTTCCAAAAAACTACGAGTTGCCTGAAATCTCAGCAAACACTTTTTCACCCAATCTTGATGATACTTTCAGGTAATGATCAGTACACCAAGCCCACTTGGCTCGCCAAATTTCATTCTTCTAGGTTAAACCGTTCCTTGGCAGTAACCGGTTTCATTTTGAGGTTTCACTCTGTTTTCTCCTATAGGGATACATGTATTTGGAACTCTAAATCCAACACGGTTTGTGCTAGCTCTTTGAAACTTGACACAATAAAGCAGTTTCAAGTTCTATCTCTATGGTTTGTTTGCTGTTAATGTAGCCCTAAGCAGAGACTGGCGAGAATCACTTTATTGGAAAGGGCCAGCCAAGCTTCCAAAAAACTAGGAGTTGCCTGAAATCTCAGCAAACACTTTTTCACCCAATCTTGATGATACTTTCAGGTAATGATCAGTACACCAAGCCCACTTGGCTCGCCAGATTTCGTTCTTCTAGGTTAAACCGTTCGTTGGCAGTAACCGGTTTCATTTTGAGGTTTCACTCTGTTTTCTCCTATAGGGATACATGTATTTGGAACTCTAAATCCAACACGGTTTGTGCTAGCTCTTTGAAACTTGACACAATAAAGCAGTTTCAAGTTCTATCTCTATGGTTTGTTTGCTGTTGATGTAGCCCTAAGCAGAGACTGGCGAGAATCACTTTCATTGAAAGGGCCTGCCAAGCTTCCAAAAAACTACGAGTTGCCTGAAATCTCACCAAAAACTTTTTCACCCAATCTAGATGATACTTTCAGGTAATGATCAGTACACCAAGCCCACTTGGCTCGCCAAATTTCTTTCTTCTAGGTTAAACCGTTCGTTCGCAGTAACCGGTTTCATTTTGAGGTTTCACTCTGTTTTCTCCTATAGGGATACATGTATTTGGAACTCTAAATCCAACACGGTTTGTGCTAGCTCTTTGAAACTTGACACAATAAAGCAGTTTCAAGTTCTATCTCTATGGTTTGTTTGCTGTTGATGTAGCCCTAAGCAGAGACCGGCGAGAATCACTTTCATGGAAAGGGCCTGCCAAGCTTCCAAAAAACTACGAGTTGCCTGAAATCTCAGCAAACACTTTTTCACCCAATCTTGATGATACTTTCAGGTAATGATCAGTACACCAAGCCCACTTGGCTCGCCAAATTTCATTCTTCTAGGTTAAACCGTTCGTTGGCAGTAACTGGTTTCATTTTGAGGTTTCACTCTGTTTTCTCCTATAGGGATACATGTATTTGGAACTCTAAATCCAACACGGTTTGTGCTAGCTCTTTGAAACTTGACACAATAAAGCAGTTTCAAGTTCTATCTCTATGGTTTGTTTGCTGTTGATGTAGCCCTAAGCAGAGACTGGCGAGAATCACTTTCATGGAAAGGGCCTGCCAAGCTTCCAAAAAACTACGAGTTGCCTGAATACTCAGCAAACACTTTTTCACCCAATCTTGATGATACTTTCAGGTAATGATCAGTACACCAAGCCCACTTGGCTCGCCAGATTTCGTTCTTCTAGGTTAAACCGTTCGTTGGCAGTAACCGGTTTCATTTTGAGGTTTCACTCTGTTTTCTCCTATAGGGATACATGTATTTGGAACTCTAAATCCAACACGGTTTGTGCTAGCTCTTTGAAACTTGACACAATAAAGCAGTTTCAAGTTCTATCTCTATGGTTTGTTTGCTTTTGATGTAGCCCTAAGCAGAGACTGGCGAGAATCACTTTCATGGAAAGGGCCTGCCAAGCTTCCAAAAAACGACGAGTTGCCTGAAATCTCAGCAAACACTTTTTCACCCAATCTTGATGATACTTTCAGGTAATGATCAGTACACCAAGCCCACTTGGCTCGCCAAATTTCGTTCTTCTAGGTTAAACCGTTCCTTGGCAGTAATCGGTTTCATTTTGAGGTTTCACTCTGTTTTCTCCTATAGGGATACATGTATTTGGAACTCTAAATCAAACACGGTTTTTGCTAGCTATTTGAAACTTGACACAATAAAGCAGTTTCAAGTTCTATCTCTATGGTTTGTTTGCTGTTGATGTAGCCCTAAGCAGAGACTGGCGAGAATCACTTTCATGGAAAGGGCCTGCCAAGCTTCCAAAAAAACGACGAGTTGCCTGAAATCTCACTAATCACTTTTTCACCCAATCTTGATGATACTTTCAGGTAATGATCAGTAAACCAAGCCCACTTGGCTCGCCAAATTTCGTTCTTCTAGGTTAAACCGTTCCTTGGCAGGAACCGGTTTCATTTTGAGGTTTCACTCTGTTTTCTCCTATAGGGATACATGTATTTGGAACTCTAAATCCAACACGGTTTGTGCTAGCTCTTTGAAACTTGACACAATAAAGCAGTTTCAAGTTCTATCTCTATGGTTTGTTTGCTGTTGATGTAGCCCTAAGCAGAGACTGGCGAGAATCACTTTCATGGAAAGGGCCTGCCAAGCTTCCAAAGAACTACGAGTTGCCTGAAATCTCAGCAAAAACTTTTTCACCCAATCTTGATGATACTTTCAGGTAATGATCAGTACACCAAGCCCACTTGGCTCGCCAAATTTCGTTCTTTTAGGTTAAACCGTTCCTTGGCAGTAACCGGTTTCATTTTGAGGTTTCACTCTGTTTTCTCCTATAGGGATACATGTATTTGGAACTCTAAATCCAACACGGTTTGTGCTAGCTCTTTGAAACTTGACACAATAAAGCAGTTTCAAGTTCTATCTCTATGGTTTGTTTGCTGTTGATGTAGCCCTAAGCAGAGACTGGCAAGAATCACTTTCATGGAAAGGGCCTGCCAAGCTTCCAAAGAACTACGAGTTGCCTGAAATCTCAGCATACACTTTTTCACCCAATCTTGATGATACTTTCAGGTAATGATCAGTACACCAAGCCCACTTGGCTCGCCAAATTTCGTTCTTCTAGGTTAAACCGTTCCTTGGCAGTAACCGGTTTCATTTTGAGGTTTCACTCTGTTTTCTCCTATAGGGATACATGTATTTGGAAATCTAAATCCAACACGGTTTGTGCTAGCTCTTTGAAACTTGACACAATAAAGCAGTTTCAAGTTCTGTCTCTATGGTTTGTTTGCTGTTGATGTAGCCCTAAGCAGAGACTGGCGAGAATCACTTTCATGGAAAGGGCCTGCCAAGCTTCCAAAAAACTACGAGTTGCCTGAAATCTCAGCAAACACTTTTTCACCCAATCTTGATGATACTTTCAGGTAATGATCAGCACACCCAGCCCACTTGGCTCGCCAAATTTAGTTCTTCTAGGTTAAACCGTTCCTTGGCAGTAAGCGGTTTCATTTTGAGGTTTCACTCTGTTTTCTCCTATAGGGATACATGTATTTGGAACTCTAAATCCAACACGGTTTGTGCTAGCTCTTTGAAACTTGACACAATAAAGCAGTTTCAAGTTCTATCTCTATGGTTTGTTTGCTGTTGATGTAGCCCTAAGCAGAGACTGGCGAGAATCACTTTCATGGAAAGGGCCTGCCAAGCTTCCAAAAAACTACGAGTTGCCTGAAATCTCAGCAAACACTTTTTCACCCAATCTTGATGATACTTTCAGGTAATGATCAGTACACCAAGCCCACTTGGCTCGCCAAATTTCGTTCTTCTAGGTTAAACCGTTCCTTGGCAGTAACCGGTTTCATTTTGAGGTTTCACTCTGTTTTCTCCTATAGGGATACATGTATTTGGAACTCTAAATCCAACACGGTTTGTGCTAGCTCTTTGAAACTTGACACAATAAAGCAGTTTCAAGTTCTATCTCTATGGTTTGTTTGCTGTTGATGTAGCCCTAAGCAGAGACTGGCGAGAATCACTTTCATGGAAAGGGCCTGCCAAGCTTCCAAAAAACTACGAGTTGCCTGAAATCTCAGCAAACACTTTTTCACCCAATCTTGATGATACTTTCAGGTAATGATCAGTACACCAAGCCCACTTGGCTCGCCAAATTTCGTTCTTCTAGGTTAAACCGTTCCTTGGCAGTAACCGGTTTCATTTTGAGGTTTCACTCTGTTTTCTCCTATAGGGATACATGTATTTGGAACTCTAAATCCAACACGGTTTGTGCTAGCTTTTTGAAACTTGACACAATAAAGCAGTTTCAAGTTCTATCTCTATGGTTTGTTTGCTGTTGTTGTAGCCCTAAGAAGAGACTGGCGAGAATCCCTTTCATGGAAACGGCCTGCCAAGCTTCCAAAGAACTACGAGTTGCCTGAAATCTCAGCAAACACTTTTTCACCCAATCTTGATGATACTTTCAGGTAATGATCAGTACACCAAGCTCACTTGGCTCGCCAAATTTCTTTCTTCTAGGTTAAACCGTTCGTTCGCAGTAACCGGTTTCATTTTGAGGTTTCACTCTGTTTTCTCCTATAGGGATACATGTATTTGGAACTCTAAATCCAACACGGTTTGTGCTAGCTCTTTGAAACTTGACACAATAAAGCAGTTTCAAGTTCTATCTCTATGGTTTGTTTGCTGTTGATGTAGCCCTAAGCAGAGACTGGCGAGAATCACTTTCATGGAAACGGCCTGCCAAGCTTCCAAAGAACTACGAGTTGCCTGAAATCTCAGCAAACACTTTTTCACCCAATCTTGATGATACTTTCAGGTAATGATCAGTACACCAAGCTCACTTGGCTCGCCAAATTTCTTTCTTCTAGGTTAAACCGTTCGTTCGCAGTAACCGGTTTCATTTTGAGGTTTCACTCTGTTTTCTCCTATAGGGATACATGTATTTGGAACTCTAAATCCAACAGGGTTTGTGCTAGCTCTTTGAAACTTGACACAATAAAGCAGTTTCAAGTTCTATCTCTATGGTTTGTTTGCTGTTGATGTAGCCCTAAGCAGAGACTGGCGAGAATCACTTTCATGGAAACTGCCTGCCAAGCTTATAAAGAACTACGAGTTGCCTGAAATCTCAGCAAACACTTTTTCAACCAATCTTGATGATACTTTCAGGTAATGATCAGTACACCAAGCCCACTTGGCTCGCCAAATTTCATTCTTCTAGGTTAAACCATTCCTTGGCAGTAACCGGTTTCATTTTGAGGTTTCACTCTGTTTTCTCCTATAGGGATACATGTATTTGGAACTCTAAATCCAACACGGTTTGTGCTAGCTCTTTGAAACTTGACACAATAAAGCAGTTTCAAGTTCTATCTCTATGGTTTGTTTGCTGTTGATGTAGCCCTAAGCAGAGACTGGCGAGAATCACTTTCATGGTAAGGGCCTGCCAAGCTTCCAAAAAACTACGAGTTGCCTGAAATCTCAGCAAACACTTTTTCACCCAATCTTGATGATACTTTCAGGTAATGATCAGTACACCAAGCCCACTTGGCTCGCCAAATTTCGTTCTTCTAGGTTAAACCGTTCCTTGGCAGGAACCGGTTTCATTTTGAGGTTTCACTCTGTTTTCTCCTATAGGGATACATGTATTTGGAACTCTAAATCCAACACGGTTTGTGCTAGCTCTTTGAAACTTGACACAATAAAGCAGTTTCAAGTTCTATCTCTATGGTTTGTTTGCTGTTGATGTAGCCCTAATCAGAGACTGGCGAGAATCACTTTCATGGAAAGGGCCTGCCAAGCTTCCAAAGAACTACGAGTTGCCTGAAATCTCAGCAAACACTTTTTCACCCAATCTTGATGATACTTTCAGGTCATGATCAGTACACCAAGCCCACTTGGCTCGCCAAATTTCGTTCTTCTAGGTTAAACCGTTCCTTGGCAGTAACCGGTTTCATTTTGAGGTTTCACTCTGTTTTCTCCTATAGGGATACTTGTATTTGGAACTCTAAATCCAACACGGTTTGTGCTAGCTTTTTGAAACTTGACACAATAAAGCAGTTTCAAGTTCTATCTCTATGGTTTGTTTGCTGTTGATGTAGCCCTAAGCAGAGACTGGCGAGAATCACTTTCATGGAAAGGGCCTGCCAAGCTTCCAAAGAACTACGAGTTGCCTGAAATCTCAGCAAACACTTTTTCACCCAATCTTGATGATACTTTCAGGTAATGATCAGTACACCAAGCCCACTTGGCTCGCCAGATTTCGTTCTTCTAGGTTAAACCGTTCCTTGGCAATAACCGGTTTCATTTTGAGGTTTCACTCTGTTTTCTCCTATAGGGATACATGTATTTGGAACTCTAAATCCAACACGGTTTGTGCTAGCTCTTTGAAACTTGACACAATAAAGCAGTTTCAAGTTCTATCTCTATGGTTTGTTTGCTGATGATGTAGCCCTAAGCAGAGACTGGCGAGAATCACTTTCATGGAAAGGGCCTGCCAAGCTTCCAAAGAACTACGAGTTGCCTGAAATCTCAGCAAACACTTTTTCACCCAATCTTGATGATACTTTCAGGTAATGATCAGTACACCAAGCCCACTTGGCTCGCCAAATTTCGTTCTTCTAGGTTAAACCGTTCCTTGGCAGTAACCGGTTTCATTTTGAGGTTTCACTCTGTTTTCTCCTATAGGGATACTTGTATTTGGAACTCTAAATCCAACACGGTTTGTGCTAGCTCTTTGAAACTTGACACAATAAAGCAGTTTCAAGTTCTATCTCTATGGTTTGTTTGCTGTTGATGTAGCCCTAAGCAGAGACTGGCAAGAATCACTTTCATGGAAAGGGCCTTCCAAGCTTCCAAAGAACTACGAGTTGCCTGAAATCTCAGCAAACACTTTTTCACCCAATCTTGATGAAACTTTCAGGTATTGATCAGTACACCAAGCCCACTTGGCTCGCCAAATTTCGTTCTTCTAGGTTAAACCGTTCCTTGGCAGTAACCGGTTTCATTTTGAGGTTTCACTCTGTTTTCTCCTATAGGGATACTTGTATTTGGAACTCTAAATCCAACACGGTTTGTGCTAGCTTTTTGAAACTTGACACAATAAAGCAGTTTCAAGTTCTATCTCTATGGTTTGTTTGCTGTTGATGTAGCCCTAAGCAGAGACTGGCGAGAATCACTTTCAAGGAAAGGGCCTGCCAAGCTTCCAAAGAACTACCAGTTGGCTGAAATCTCAGCAAACACTTTTTCACCCAATCTTGATGATACTTTCAGGTAATGATCAGTACACCAAGCCCACTTGGCTCGCCAAATTTCGTTCTTCTAGGTTAAACCGTTCCTTGGCAGTAACCGGTTTCATTTTGAGGTTTCACTCTGTTTTCTCCTATAGGGATACTTGTATTTGGAACTCTAAATCCAACACGGTTTGTGCTAGCTCTTTGAAACTTGACACAATAAAGCAGTTTCAAGTTCTATCTCTATGGTTTGTTTGCTGTTGATGTAGCCCTAAGCAGAGACTGGCGAGAATCACTTTCATGGAAAGGGCCTGCCAAGCTTCCAAAAAACTACGAGTTGCCTGAAATCTCAGCAAACACTTTTTCACCCAATCTTGATGATACTTTCAGGTAATGATCAGTACACCAAGCCCACTTGGCTCGCCAAATTTCATTCTTCTAGGTTAAACCGTTCCTTGGCAGTAACCGGTTTCATTTTGAGGTTTCACTCTGTTTTCTCCTATAGGGATACATGTATTTGGAACTCTAAATCCAACACGGTTTGTGCTAGCTCTTTGAAACTTGACACAATAAAGCAGTTTCAAGTTCTATCTCTATGGTTTGTTTGCTGTTAATGTAGCCCTAAGCAGAGACTGGCGAGAATCACTTTCATGGAAAGGGCCAGCCAAGCTTCCAAAAAACTAGGAGTTGCCTGAAATCTCAGCAAACACTTTTTCACCCAATCTTGATGATACTTTCAGGTAATGATCAGTACACCAAGCCCACTTGGCTCGCCAGATTTCGTTCTTCTAGGTTAAACCGTTCGTTGGCAGTAACCGGTTTCATTTTGAGGTTTCACTCTGTTTTCTCCTATAGGGATACATGTATTTGGAACTCTAAATCCAACACGGTTTGTGCTAGCTCTTTGAAACTTGACACAATAAAGCAGTTTCAAGTTCTATCTCTATGGTTTGTTTGCTGTTGATGTAGCCCTAAGCAGAGACTGGCGAGAATCACTTTCATGGAAAGGGCCTGCCAAGCTTCCAAAGAACTACGAGTTGCCTGAAATCTCAGCAAACACTTTTTCACCCAATCTTGATGATACTTTCAGGTAATGATCAGTACACCAATCCCACTTGGCTCGCCAAATTTCTTTCTTCTAGGTTAAACCGTTCCTTGGCAGTAACCGGTTTCATTTTGAGGTTTCACTCTGTTTTCTCCTATAGGGATACATGTATTTGGAACTCTAAATCCAACACGGTTTGTGCTAGCTCTTTGAAACTTGACACAATAAAGCAGTTTCAAGTTCTATCTCTATGGTTTGTTTGCTGTTGATGTAGCCCTAAGCAGAGACTGGCGAGAATCACTTTCATGAAAAGGGCCTGCCAAGCTTCCAAAAAACTACGAGTTGCCTGAAATCTCAGCAAACACTTTTTCACCCAATCTTGATGATACTTTCAGGTAATGATCAGTACACCAAGCCCACTTGGCTCGCCAAATTTCGTTCTTCTAGGTTAAACCGTTCCTTGGCAGTAACCGGTTTCATTTTGAGGTTTCACTCTGTTTTCTCCTATAGGGATACATGTATTTGGAACTCTAAATCCAACACGGTTTGTGCTAGCTCTTTGAAACTTGACACAATAAAGCAGTTTCAAGTTCTATCTCTATGGTTTGTTTGCTGTTGATGTAGCCCTAAGCAGAGACTGGCGAGAATCACTTTCATGGAAAGGGCCTGCCAAGCTTCCAAAAAACTACGAGTTGCCTGAAATCTCAGCAAACACTTTTTCACCCAATCTTGATGATACTTTCAGGTAATGATCAGTACACCAAGCCCACTTGGCTCGCCAAATTTCGTTCTTCTAGGTTAAACCGTTCCTTGGCAGTAACTGGTTTCATTTTGAGGTTTCACTCTGTTTTCTCCTATAGGGATACATGTATTTGGAACTCTAAATCCAACACGGTTTGTGCTAGCTCTTTGAAACTTGACACAATAAAGCAGTTTCAAGTTCTATCTCTATGGTTTGTTTGCTGTTGATGTAGCCCTAAGCAGAGACTGGCGAGAATCACTTTCATGGAAAGGGCCTTCCAAGCTTCCAAAAAACTACGAGTTGCCTGAAATCTCAGCAAACACTTTTTCACCCAATCTTGATGATACTTTCAGGTAATGATCAGTACACCAAGCCCACTTGGCTCGCCAAATTTCGTTCTTCTAGGTTAAACCGTTCCTTGGCAGTAACCGGTTTCATTTTGAGGTTTCACTCTGTTTTCTGCTAAAGGGATACATGTATTTGGAACTCTAAATCCAACACGGTTTGTGCTAGCTCTTTGAAACTTGACACAATAAAGCAGTTTCAAGTTCTATCTCTATGGTTTGTTTGCTGTTGATGTAGCCCTAAGCAGAGACTGGCGAGAATCACTTTCATGGAAAGGGCCTGCCAAGCTTCCAAAGAACTACGAGTTGCCTGAAATCTCAGCAAAAACTTTTTCACCCAATCTTGATGATACTTTCAGGTAATGATCAGTACACCAAGCCCACTTGGCTCGCCAAATTTCGTTCTTCTACGTTAAACCGTTCGTTGGCAGTAACCGGTTTCATTTTGAGGTTTCACTCTGTTTTCTCCTATAGGGATACATGTATTTGGATCTCTAAATCCAATACGGTTTGTGCTAGCTCTTTGAAACTTGACACAATAAAGCAGGTTCAAGTTCTATCTCTATGGTTTGTTTGCTGTTGATGTAGCCCTAAGCAGAGACTGGCGAGAATCACTTTCATGGAAAGGGACTGCCAAGCTTCCAAAAAACTACGAGTTGCCTGAAATCTCAGCAAACACTTTTTCACCCAATCTTGATGATACTTTCAGGTAATGATCAGTACACCAAGCCCACTTGGCTCGCCAAATTTCGTTCTTCTAGGTTAAACCGTTCCTTGGCAGTAACCGGTTTCATTTTGAGGTTTCACTCTGTTTTCTCCTATAGGGATACTTGTATTTGGAACTCTAAATCCAACACGGTTTGTGCTAGCTCTTTGAAACTTGACACAATAAAGCAGTTTCAAGTTCTATATCTATGGTTTGTTTGCTGTTGATGTAGCCCTAAGCAGAGACTGGCGAGAATCACTTTCATGGAAAGGGCCTGCCAAGCTTCCAAAAAACTACGAGTTGCCTGAAATCTCAGCAAACACTTTTTCACCCAATCTTGATGATACTTTCAGGTAATGATCAGTACACCAAGCCCACTTGGCTCGCCAAATTTCGTTCTTCTAGGTTAAACCGTTCCTTGGCAGGAACCGGTTTCATTTTGAGGTTTCACTCTGTTTTCTCCTATAGGGATACATGTATTTGGAACTCTAAATCCAACACGGTTTGTGCTAGCTCTTTGAAACTTGACACAATAAAGCAGTTTCAAGTTCTATGTCTATGGTTTGTTTGCTGTTGATGTAGCTCTAAGCAGAGACTGGCGAGAATCACTTTCATGGAAAGGGCCTGCCAAGCTTCCAAAAAACTACGAGTTGCCTGAAATCTCAGCAAACACTTTTTCACCCAATCTTGATGATACTTTCAGGTAATGATCAGTACACCAAGCCCACTTGGCTCGCCAAATTTCTTTCTTCTAGGTTAAACCGTTCGTTGGCAGTAACCGGTTTCATTTTGAGGTTTCCCTCTGTTTTCTCCTATAGGGATACATGTATTTGGAACTCTAAATCCAACACGGTTTGTGCTAGCTCTTTGAAACTTGACACAATAAAGCAGTTTCAAGTTCTATCTCTATGGTTTGTTTGCTGTTGATGTAGCCCTAAGCAGAGACTGGCGAGAATCACTTTCATGGAAAGGGCCTGCCAAGCTTCCAAAGAACTACGAGTTGCCTGAAATCTCAGCAAACACTTTTTCACCCAATCTTGATGATACTTTCAGGTAATGATCAGTACACCAATCCCACTTGGCTCGCCAAATTTCTTTCTTCTAGGTTAAACCGTTCCTTGGCAGTAACCGGTTTCATTTTGAGGTTTCACTCTGTTTTCTCCTATAGGGATACATGTATTTGGAACTCTAAATCCAACACGGTTTGTGCTAGCTCTTTGAAACTTGACACAATAAAGCAGTTTCAAGTTCTATCTCTATGGTTTGTTTGCTGTTGATGTAGCCCTAAGCAGAGACTGGCGAGAATCACTTTCATGAAAAGGGCCTGCCAAGCTTCCAAAAAACTACGAGTTGCCTGAAATCTCAGCAAACACTTTTTCACCCAATCTTGATGATACTTTCAGGTAATGATCAGTACACCAAGCCCACTTGGCTCGCCAAATTTCGTTCTTCTAGGTTAAACCGTTCGTTGGCAGTAACCGGTTTCATTTTGAGGTTTCACTCTGTTTTCTCCTATAGGGATACATGTATTTGGAACTCTAAATCCAACACGGTTTGTGCTAGCTCTTTGAAACTTGACACAATAAAGCAGTTTCAAGTTCTATCTCTATGGTTTGTTTGCTGTTGATGTAGCCCTAAGCAGAGACTGGCGAGAATCACTTTCATGGAAAGGGCCTGCCAAGCTTCCAAAAAACTACGAGTTGCCTGAAATCTCAGCAAACACTTTTTCACCCAATCTTGATGATACTTTCAGGTAATGATCAGTACACCAAGCCCACTTGGCTCGCCAAATTTCGTTCTTCTAGGTTAAACCGTTCCTTGGCAGTAACTGGTTTCATTTTGAGGTTTCACTCTGTTTTCTCCTATAGGGATACATGTATTTGGAACTCTAAATCCAACACGGTTTGTGCTAGCTCTTTGAAACTTGACACAATAAAGCAGTTTCAAGTTCTATCTCTATGGTTTGTTTGCTGTTGATGTAGCCCTAAGCAGAGACTGGCGAGAATCACTTTTATGGAAAGGGCCTGCCAAGCTTCCAAAAAACTACGAGTTGCCTGAAATCTCAGCAAACACTTTTTCACCCAATCTTGATGATACTTTCAGGTAATGATCATTACACCAAGCCCACTTGGCTCGCCAAATTTCGTTCTTCTAGGTTAAACCGTTCCTTGGCAGTAACCGGTTTCATTTTGAGGTTTCACTCCGTTTTCTCCTATAGGGATACATGTATTTGAAACTCTAAATCCAACACGGTTTGTGCTAGCTCTTTGAAACTTGACACAATAAAGCAGTTTCAAGTTCTATCTCTATGGTTTGTTTGCTGTTGATGTAGCCCTAAGCAGAGACTGGCGAGAATCACTTTCATGGAAAGGGCCTGCCAAGCTTCCAAAGAACTACGAGTTGCCTGAAATCTCAGCAAACACTTTTTCACCCAATCTTGATGAAACTTTCAGGTCATGATCAGTACACCAAGCCCACTTGGCTCGCCAAATTTCGTTCTTCTAGGTTAAACCATTCCTTGTCAGTAACCGGTTTCATTTTGAGGTTTCACTCTGTTTTCTCCTATAGGGATACTTGTATTTGGAACTCTAAATCCAACACGGTTTGTGCTAGCTCTTTGAAACTTGACACAATAAAGCAGTTTCAAGTTCTATCTCTATGGTTTGTTTGCTGTTGATGTAGCCCTAAGCAGAGACTGGCGAGAATCACTTTCATGGAAAGGGCCTGCCAAGCTTCCAAAGAACTACGAGTTGCCTGAAATCTCAGCAAACACTTTTTCACCCAATCTTGATGATACTTTCAGGTAATGATCAGTACACCAAGCCCACTTGGCTCGCCAGATTTCGTTCTTCTAGGTTAAACCGTTCCTTGGCAATAACCGGTTTCATTTTGAGGTTTCACTCTGTTTTCTCCTATAGGGATACATGTATTTGGAACTCTAAATCCAACACGGTTTGTGCTAGCTCTTTGAAACTTGACACAATAAAGCAGTTTCAAGTTCTATCTCTATGGTTTGTTTGCTGTTGATGTAGCCCTAAGCAGAGACTGGCGAGAATCACTTTCATGGAAAGGGCCTGCCAAGCTTCCAAAGAACTACGAGTTGCCTGAAATCTCAGCAAACACTTTTTCACCCAATCTTGATGATACTTTCAGGTAATGATCAGTACACCAAGCCCACTTGGCTCGCCAAATTTCGTTCTTCTAGGTTAAACCGTTCCTTGGCAGTAACCGGTTTCATTTTGAGGTTTCACTCTGTTTTCTCCTATAGGGATACTTGTATTTGGAACTCTAAATCCAACACGGTTTGTGCTAGCTTTTTGAAACTTGACACAATAAAGCAGTTTCAAGTTCTATCTCTATGGTTTGTTTGCTGTTGATGTAGCCCTAAGCAGAGACTGGCGAGAATCACTTTCAAGGAAAGGGCCTGCCAAGCTTCCAAAGAACTACCAGTTGGCTGAAATCTCAGCAAACACTTTTTCACCCAATCTTGATGATACTTTCAGGTAATGATCAGTACACCAAGCCCACTTGGCTCGCCAAATTTCGTTCTTCTAGGTTAAACCGTTCGTTGGCAGTAACCGGTTTCATTTTGAGCTTTCACTCTGTTTTCTCCTATAGGGATACTTGTATTTGGAACTCTAAATCCAACACGGTTTGTGCTAGCTCTTTGAAACTTGACACAATAAAGCAGTTTCAAGTTCTATCTCTATGGTTTGTTTGCTGTTGATGTAGCCCTAAGCAGAGACTGGCGAGAATCACTTTCATGGAAAGGGCCTGCCAAGCTTCCAAAAAACTACGAGTTGCCTGAAATCTCAGCAAACACTTTTTCACCCAATCTTGATGATACTTTCAGGTAATGATCAGTACACCAAGCCCACTTGGCTCGCCAAATTTCATTCTTCTAGGTTAAACCGTTCCTTGGCAGTAACCGGTTTCATTTTGAGGTTTCACTCTGTTTTCTCCTATAGGGATACATGTATTTGGAACTCTAAATCCAACACGGTTTGTGCTAGCTCTTTGAAACTTGACACAATAAAGCAGTTTCAAGTTCTATCTCTATGGTTTGTTTGCTGTTAATGTAGCCCTAAGCAGAGACTGGCGAGAATCACTTTCATGGAAAGGGCCAGCCAAGCTTCCAAAAAACTAGGAGTTGCCTGAAATCTCAGCAAACACTTTTTCACCCAATCTTGATGATACTTTCAGGTAATGATCAGTACACCAAGCCCACTTGGCTCGCCAAATTTCGTTCTTCTAGGTTAAACCGTTCGTTGGCAGTAACCGGTTTCATTTTGAGGTTTCACTCTGTTTTCTCCTATAGGGATACATGTATTTGGAACTCTAAATCCAACACGGTTTGTGCTAGCTCTTTGAAACTTGACACAATAAAGCAGTTTCAAGTTCTATATCTATGGTTTGTTTGCTGTTGATGTAGCCCTAAGCAGAGACTGGCGAGAATCACTTTCATTGAAAGGGCCTGCCAAGCTTCCAAAAAACTACGAGTTGCCTGAAATCTCACCAAAAACTTTTTCACCCAATCTAGATGATACTTTCAGGTAATGATCAGTACACCAAGCCCACTTGGCTCGCCAAATTTCTTTCTTCTAGGTTAAACCGTTCGTTCGCAGTAACCGGTTTCATTTTGAGGTTTCACTCTGTTTTCTCCTATAGGGATACATGTATTTGGAACTCTAAATCCAACACGGTTTGTGCTAGCTCTTTGAAACTTGACACAATAAAGCAGTTTCAAGTTCTATCTCTATGGTTTGTTTGCTGTTGATGTAGCCCTAAGCAGAGACTGGCGAGAATCACTTTCATGGAAAGGGCCTGCCAAGCTTCCAAAGAACTACGAGTTGCCTGAAATCTCAGCAAACACTTTTTCACCCAATCTTGATGATACTTTCAGGTAATGATCAGAACACCAAGCCCACTTGACTCGCCAATTTTCGTTCTTCTAGGTTAAACCGTTCCTTGGCAGTAACCGGTTTCATTTTGAGGTTTCACTGTGTTTTCTCCTATAGGAATACATGTATTTGGAACTCTAAATCCAACACGGTTTGTGCTAGCTCTTTGAAACTTGACACAATAAAGCAGTTTCAAGTTCTATCTCTATGGTTTGTTTGCTGTTGATGTAGCCCTAAGCAGAGACCGGCGAGAATCACTTTCATGGAAAGGGCCTGCCAAGCTTCCAAAAAACTACGAGTTGCCTGAAATCTCAGCAAACACTTTTTCACCCAATCTTGATGATACTTTCAGGTAATGATCAGTACACCAAGCCCACTTGGCTCGCCAAATTTCGTTCTTCTAGGTTAAACCGTTCCTTGGCAGTAACCGGTTTCATTTTGAGGTTTCACTCTGTTTTCTCCTATAGGGATACATGTATTTGGAACTCTAAATCCAACACGGTTTGTGCTAGCTCTTTGAAACTTGACACAATAAAGCAGTTTCAAGTTCTATCTCTATGTTTTGTTTGCTGTTGATGTAGCCCTAAGCAGAGACTGGCGAGAATCACTTTCATGGAAAGGGCCTGCCAAGCTTCCAAAAAACTACGAGTTGCCTGAAATCTCAGCAAACACTTTTTCACCCAATCTTGATGATACTTTCAGGTAATGATCAGTACACCAAGCCCACTTGGCTCGCCAAATTTCATTCTTCTAGGTTAAACCGTTCGTTGGCAGTAACTGGTTTCATTTTGAGGTTTCACTCTGTTTTCTCCTATAGGGATACATGTATTTGGAACTCTAAATCCAACACGGTTTGTGCTAGCTCTTTGAAACTTGACACAATAAAGCAGTTTCAAGTTCTATCTCTATGGTTTGTTTGCTGTTGATGTAGCCCTAAGCAGAGACAGGCGAGAATCACTTTCATGGAAAGGGCCTGCCAAGCTTCCAAAAAACTACGAGTTGCCTGAATACTCAGCAAACACTTTTTCACCCAATCTTGATGATACTTTCAGGTAATGATCAGTACACCAAGCCCACTTGGCTCGCCAGATTTCGTTCTTCTAGGTTAAACCGTTCGTTGGCAGTAACCGGTTTCATTTTGAGGTTTCACTCTGTTTTCTCCTATAGGGATACATGTATTTGGAACTCTAAATCCAACACGGTTTGTGCTAGCTCTTTGAAACTTGACACAATAAAGCAGTTTCAAGTTCTATCTCTATGGTTTGTTTGCTTTTGATGTAGCCCTAAGCAGAGACTGGCGAGAATCACTTTCATGGAAAGGGCCTGCCAAGCTTCCAAAAAACGACGAGTTGCCTGAAATCTCAGCAAACACTTTTTCACCCAATCTTGATGATACTTTCAGGTAATGATCAGTACACCAAGCCCACTTGGCTTGCCAAATTTCGTTCTTCTAGGTTAAACCGTTCCTTGGCAGTAACCGGTTTCATTTTGAGGTTTCACTCTGTTTTCTCCTATAGGGATACATGTATTTGGAACTCTAAATCAAACACGGTTTTTGCTAGCTATTTGAAACTTGACACAATAAAGCAGTTTCAAGTTCTATCTCTATGGTTTGTTTGCTGTTGATGTAGCCCTAAGCAGAGACTGGCGAGAATCACTTTCATGGAAAGGGCCTGCCAAGCTTCCAAAAAAACGACGAGTTGCCTCAAATCTCACTAAACACTTTTTCACCCAATCTTGATGATACTTTCAGGTAATGATCAGTAAACCAAGCCCACTTGGCTCGCCAAATTTCGTTCTTCTAGGTTAAACCGTTCCTTGGCAGGAACCGGTTTCATTTTGAGGTTTCACTCTGTTTTCTCCTATAGGGATACATGTATTTGGAACTCTAAATCCAACACGGTTTGTGCTAGCTCTTTGAAACTTGACACAATAAAGCAGTTTCAAGTTCTATCTCTATGGTTTGTTTGCTGTTGATGTAGCCCTAAGCAGAGACTGGCGAGAATCACTTTCATGGAAAGGGCCTGCCAAGCTTCCAAAGAACTACGAGTTGCCTGAAATCTCAGCAAAAACTTTTTCACCCAATCTTGATGATACTTTCAGGTAATGATCAGTACACCAAGCCCACTTGGCTCGCCAAATTTCGTTCTTTTAGGTTAAACCGTTCCTTGGCAGTAACCGGTTTCATTTTGAGGTTTCACTCTGTTTTCTCCTATAGGGATACATGTATTTGGAACTCTAAATCCAACACGGTTTGTGCTAGCTCTTTGAAACTTGACACAATAAAGCAGTTTCAAGTTCTATCTCTATGGTTTGTTTGCTGTTGATGTAGCCCTAAGCAGAGACTGGCAAGAATCACTTTCATGGAAAGGGCCTGCCAAGCTTCCAAAGAACTACGAGTTGCCTGAAATCTCAGCATACACTTTTTCACCCAATCTTGATGATACTTTCAGGTAATGATCAGTACACCAAGCCCACTTGGCTCGCCAAATTTCGTTCTTCTAGGTTAAACCGTTCCTTGGCAGTAACCGGTTTCTTTTTGAGGTTTCACTCTGTTTTCTCCTATAGGGATACATGTATTTGGAACTCTAAATCCAACACGGTTTGTGCTAGCTCTTTGAAACTTGACACAATAAAGCAGTTTCAAGTTCTGTCTCTATGGTTTGTTTGCTGTTGATGTAGCCCTAAGCAGAGACTGGCGAGAATCACTTTCATGGAAAGGGCCTGCCAAGCTTCCAAAAAACTACGAGTTGCCTGAAATCTCAGCAAACACTTTTTCACCCAATCTTGATGATACTTTCAGGTAATGATCAGTACACCCAGCCCACTTGGCTCGCCAAATTTCGTTCTTCTAGGTTAAACCGTTCCTTGGCAGTAAGCGGTTTCATTTTGAGGTTTCACTCTGTTTTCTCCTATAGGGATACATGTATTTGGAACTCTAAATCAAACACGGTTTGAGCTAGCTCTTTGAAACTTGACACAATAAAGCAGTTTCAAGTTCTATCTCTATGGTTTGTTTGCTGTTGATGTAGCCCTAAGCAGAGACTGGCGAGAATCACTTTCATGGAAAGGACCTGCCAAGTTTCCAAAAAACTACGAGTTGCCTGAAATCTCAGCAAACACTTTTTCACCCAATCTTGATGATACTTTCAGGTAATGATCAGTACACCAAGCCCACTTGGCTCGCCAAATTTCGTTCTTCTAGGTTAAACCGTTCCTTGGCAGTAACCGGTTTCATTTTGAGGTTTCACTCTGTTTTCTCCTATAGGGATACATGTATTTGGAACTCTAAATCCAACACGGTTTGTGCTAGCTCTTTGAAACTTGACACAATAAAGCAGTTTCAAGTTCTATCTCTATGGTTTGTTTGCTGTTGATGTAGCCCTAAGCAGAGACTGGCGAGAATCACTTTCATGGAAAGGGCCTGCCAAGCTTCCAAAAAACTACGAGTTGCCTGAAATCTCAGCAAACACTTTTTCACCCAATCTTGATGATACTTTCAGGTAATGATCAGTACACCAAGCCCACTTGGCTCGCAAAATTTCGTTCTTCTAGGTTAAACCGTTCGTTCACAGTAACCGGTTTCATTTTGAGGTTTCACTCTGTTTTCTCCTATAGGGATACATGTATTTGGAACTCTAAATCCAACACGGTTTGTGCTAGCTTTTTGAAACTTGACACAATAAAGCAGTTTCAAGTTCTATCTCTATGGTTTGTTTGCTGTTGATGTAGCCCTAAGCAGAGACTGGCGAGAATCCCTTTCATGGAAACGGCCTGCCAAGCTTCCAAAGAACTACGAGTTGCCTGAAATCTCAGCAAACACTTTTTCACCCAATCTTGATGATACTTTCAGGTAATGATCAGTACACCAAGCTCACTTGGCTCGCCAAATTTCTTTCTTCTAGGTTAAACCGTTCGTTCGCAGTAACCGGTTTCATTTTGAGGTTTCACTCTGTTTTCTCCTATAGGGATACATGTATTTGGAACTCTAAATCCAACACGGTTTGTGCTAGCTCTTTGAAACTTGACACAATAAAGCAGTTTCAAGTTCTATCTCTATGGTTTGTTTGCTGTTGATGTAGCCCTAAGCAGAGACTGGCGAGAATCACTTTCATGGAAACGGCCTGCCAAGCTTCCAAAGAACTACGAGTTGCCTGAAATCTCAGCAAACACTTTTTCACCCAATCTTGATGATACTTTCAGGTAATGATCAGTACACCAAGCTCCCTTGGCTCGCCAAATTTCTTTCTTCTATGTTAAACCGTTCGTTTGCAGTAATCGGTTTCATTTTGAGGTTTCACTCTGTTTTCTCCTATAGGGATACATGTATTTGGAACTCTAAATCCAACAGGGTTTGTGCTAGCTCTTTGAAACTTGACACAATAAAGCAGTTTCAAGTTCTATCTCTATGGTTTGTTTGCTGTTGATGTAGCCCTAAGCAGAGACTGGCGAGAATCACTTTCATGGAAACTGCCTGCCAAGCTTATAAAGAACTACGAGTTGCCTGAAATCTCAGCAAACACTTTTTCAACCAATCTTGATGATACTTTCAGGTAATGATCAGTACACCAAGCCCACTTGGCTCGCCAAATTTCATTCTTCTAGGTTAAACCATTCCTTGGCAGTAACCGGTTTCATTTTGAGGTTTCACTCTGTTTTCTCCTATAGGGATACATGTATTTGGAACTCTAAATCCAACACGGTTTGTGCTAGCTCTTTGAAACTTGACACAATAAAGCAGTTTCAAGTTCTATCTCTATGGTTTGTTTGCTGTTGATGTAGCCCTAAGCAGAGACTGGCGAGAATCACTTTCATGGAAAGGGCCTGCCAAGCTTCCAAAAAACTACGAGTTGCCTGAAATCTCAGCAAACACTTTTTCACCCAATCTTGATGATACTTTCAGGTAATGATCAGTACACCAAGCCCACTTGGCTCGCCAAATTTCGTTCTTCTAGGTTAAACCGTTCCTTGGCAGGAACCGGTTTCATTTTGAGGTTTCACTCTGTTTTCTCCTATAGGGATACATGTATTTGGAACTCTAAATCCAACACGGTTTGTGCTAGCTCTTTGAAACTTGACACAATAAAGCAGTTTCAAGTTCTATCTCTATGGTTTGTTTGCTGTTGATGTAGCCCTAAGCAGAGACTGGCGAGAATCACTTTCATGGAAAGGGCCTGCCAAGCTTCCAAAGAACTACGAGTTTCCTGAAATCTCAGCAAACACTTTTTCACCCAATCTTGATGATACTTTCAGGTAATGATCAGTACACCAATCCCACTTGGCTCGCCAAATTTCTTTCTTCTAGGTTAAACCGTTCCTTGGCAGTAACCGGTTTCATTTTGAGGTTTCACTCTGTTTTCTCCTATAGGGATACATGTATTTGGAACTCTAAATCCAACACGGTTTGTGCTAGCTCTTTGAAACTTGACACAATAAAGCAGTTTCAAGTTCTATCTCTATGGTTTGTTTGCTGTTGATGTAGCCCTAAGCAGAGACTGGCGAGAATCACTTTCATGGAAAGGGCCTGCCAAGCTTCCAAAGAACTACGAGTTGCCTGAAATCTCAGCAAACACTTTTTCACCCAATCTTGATGATACTTTCAGGTAATGATCAGTACACCAAGCCCACTTGGCTCGCCAAATTTCGTTCTTCTAGGTTAAACCGTTCCTTGGCAGTAACCGGTTTCATTTTGAGGTTTCACTCTGTTTTCTGCTAAAGGGATACATGTATTTGGAACTCTAAATCCAACACGGTTTGTGCTAGCTCTTTGAAACTTGACACAATAAAGCAGTTTCAAGTTCTATCTCTATGGTTTGTTTGCTGTTGATGTAGCCCTAAGCAGAGACTGGCGAGAATCACTTTCATGGAAAGGGCCTGCCAAGCTTCCAAAGAACTACGAGTTGCCTGAAATCTCAGCAAAAACTTTTTCACCCAATCTTGATTATACTTTCAGGTAATGATCAGTACACCAAGCCCACTTGGCTCGCCAAATTTCGTTCTTCTACGTTAAACCGTTCGTTGGCAGTAACCGGTTTCATTTTGAGGTTTCACTCTGTTTTCTCCTATAGGGATACATGTATTTGGAACTCTAAATCCAACACGGTTTGTGCTAGCTCTTTGAAACTTGACACAATAAAGCAGTTTCAAGTTCTATCTCTATGGTTTGTTTGCTGTTGATGTAGCCCTAAGCAGAGACTGGCGAGAATCACTTTCATGCAAAGGAACTGCCAAGCTTCCAAAAAACTACGAGTTGCCTGAAATCTCAGCAAACACTTTTTCACCCAATCTTGATGATACTTTCAGGTAATGATCAGTACACCAAGCCCACTTGGCTCGCCAAATTTCGTTCTTCTAGGTTAAACCGTTCCTTGGCAGTAACCGGTTTCATTTTGAGGTTTCACTTTGTTTTCTCCTATAGGGATACTTGTATTTGGAACTCTAAATCCAACACGGTTTGTGCTAGCTCTTTGAAACTTGACACAATAAAGCAGTTTCAAGTTCTATCTCTATGGTTTGTTTGCTGTTGATGTAGCCCTAAGCAGAGACTGGCGAGAATCACTTTCATGGAAAGGGCCTGCCAAGCTTCCAAAAAACTACGAGTTGCCTGAAATCTCAGCAAACACTTTTTCACCCAATCTTGATGATACTTTCAGGTAATGATCAGTACACCAAGCCCACTTGGCTCGCCCAATTTCGTTCTTCTAGGTTAAACCGTTCCTTGGCAGTAACCGGTTTCATTTTGAGGTTTCACTCCGTTTTCTCCTATAGGGATACATGTATTTGGAACTCTAAATCCAACACGGTTTGTGCTAGCTCTTTGAAACTTGACACAATAAAGCAGTTTCAAGTTCTATCTCTATGGTTTGTGTGCTGTTGATGTAGCCCTAAGCAGAGACTGGCGAGAATCACTTTCATGGAAAGGGCCTGCCAAGCTTCCAAAAAACTACGAGTTGCCTGAAATCTCAGCAAACACTTTTTCACCCAATCTTGATGATACTTTCAGGTAATGATCAGTACACCAATCCCACTTGGCTCGCCAAATTTCGTTCTTCTAGGTTAAACCGTTCCTTGGCAGTAACCGGTTTCATTTTGAGGTTTCACTCTGTTTTCTCCTATAGGGATACATGTATTTGGAACTCTAAATCCAACACGGTTTGTGCTAGCTCTTTGAAACTTGACACAATAAAGCAGTTTCAAGTTCTATCTCTATGGTTTGTTTGCTGTTGATGTAGCCCTAAGCAGAGACTGGCTAGAATCACTTTCATGGAAAGGGCCTGCCAAGCTTCCAAAGAACTACGAGTTGCCTGAAATCTCAGCAAACACTTTTTCACCCAATCTTGATGATACTTTCAGGTAATGATCAGTACACCAATCCCACTTGGCTCGCCAAATTTCTTTCTTCTAGGTTAAACCGTTCCTTGGCAGTAACCGGTTTCATTTTGAGGTTTCACTCTGTTTTCTCCTATAGGGATACATGTATTTGGAACTCTAAATCCAACACGGTTTGTGCTAGCTCTTTGAAACTTGACACAATAAAGCAGTTTCAAGTTCTATCTCTATGGTTTGTTTGCTGTTGATGTAGCCCTAAGCAGAGACTGGCGAGAATCACTTTCATGAAAAGGGCCTGCCAAGCTTCCAAAAAACTACGAGTTGCCTGAAATCTCAGCAAACACTTTTTCACCCAATCTTGATGTTACTTTCAGGTAATGATCAGTACACCAAGCCCACTTGGCTCGCCAAATTTCGTTCTTCTAGGTTAAACCGTTCGTTGGCAGTAACCGGTTTCATTTTGAGGTTTCACTCTGTTTTCTCCTATAGGGATACATGTATTTGGAACTCTAAATCCAACACGGTTTGTGCTAGCTCTTTGAAACTTGACACAATAAAGCAGTTTCAAGTTCTATCTCTATGGTTTGTTTGCTGTTGATGTAGCCCTAAGCAGAGACTGGCGAGAATCACTTTCATGGAAAGGGCCTGCCAAGCTTCCAAAAAACTACGAGTTGCCTGAAATCACAGCAAACACTTTTTCACCCAATCTTGATGATACTTTCAGGTAATGATCAGTACACCAAGCCCACTTGGCTCGCCAAATTTCGTTCTTCTAGGTTAAACCGTTCCTTGGCAGTAACTGGTTTCATTTTGAGGTTTCACTCTGTTTTCTCCTATAGGGATACATGTATTTGGAACTCTAAA
Source organism: Ictidomys tridecemlineatus (assembly GCF_052094955.1). Lineage (NCBI taxonomy): Eukaryota > Metazoa > Chordata > Mammalia > Rodentia > Sciuridae > Ictidomys > Ictidomys tridecemlineatus. The sequence continues at coordinate 45,974 of NW_027522817.1, read as the reverse complement.
TCCAACACGGTTTGTGCTAGCTCTTTGAAACTTGACACAATAAAGCAGTTTCAAGTTCTATCTCTATGGTTTGTTTGCTGTTGATGTAGCCCTAAGCAGAGACTGGCGAGAATCACTTTCATGAAAAGGGCCTGCCAAGCTTCCAAAAAACTACGAGTTGCCTGAAATCTCAGCAAACACTTTTTCACCCAATCTTGATGTTACTTTCAGGTAATGATCAGTACACCAAGCCCACTTGGCTCGCCAAATTTCGTTCTTCTAGGTTAAACCGTTCGTTGGCAGTAACCGGTTTCATTTTGAGGTTTCACTCTGTTTTCTCCTATAGGGATACATGTATTTGGAACTCTAAATCCAACACGGTTTGTGCTAGCTCTTTGAAACTTGACACAATAAAGCAGTTTCAAGTTCTATCTCTATGGTTTGTTTGCTGTTGATGTAGCCCTAAGCAGAGACTGGCGAGAATCACTTTCATGGAAAGGGCCTGCCAAGCTTCCAAAAAACTACGAGTTGCCTGAAATCACAGCAAACACTTTTTCACCCAATCTTGATGATACTTTCAGGTAATGATCAGTACACCAAGCCCACTTGGCTCGCCAAATTTCGTTCTTCTAGGTTAAACCGTTCCTTGGCAGTAACTGGTTTCATTTTGAGGTTTCACTCTGTTTTCTCCTATAGGGATACATGTATTTGGAACTCTAAATCCAACACGGTTTGTGCTAGCTCTTTGAAACTTGACACAATAAAGCAGTTTCAAGTTCTATCTCTATGGTTTGTTTGCTGTTGATGTAGCCCTAAGCAGAGACTGGCGAGAATCACTTTCATGGAAAGGGCCTGCCAAGCTTCCAAAAAAATTACGAGTTGCCTGAAATCTCAGCAAACACTTTTTCACCCAATCTTGATGATACTTTCAGGTAATGATCATTACACCAAGCCCACTTGGCTCGCCAAATTTCGTTCTTCTAGGTTAAACCGTTCCTTGGCAGTAACCGGTTTCATTTTGAGGTTTCACTCCGTTTTCTCCTATAGGGATACATGTATTTGAAACTCTAAATCCAACACGGTTTGTGCTAGCTCTTTGAAACTTGACACAATAAAGCAGTTTCAAGTTCTATCTCTATGGTTTGTTTGCTGTTGATGTAGCCCTAAGCAGAGACTGGCGAGAATCACTTTCATGGAAAGGGCCTGCCAAGCTTCCAAAGAACTACGAGTTTCCTGAAATCTCAGCAAACACTTTTTCACCCAATCTTGATGATACTTTCAGGTAATGATCAGTACACCATTCCCACTTGGCTCGCCAAATTTCTTTCTTCTAGGTTAAACCGTTCCTTGGCAGTAACCGGTTTCATTTTGAGGTTTCACTCTGTTTTCTCCTATAGGGATACATGTATTTGGAACTCTAAATCCAACACGGTTTGTGCTAGCTCTTTGAAACTTGACACAATAAAGCAGTTTCAAGTTCTATCTCTATGGTTTGTTTGCTGTTGATGTAGCCCTAAGCAGAGACTGGCGAGAATCACTTTCATGGAAAGGGCCTGCCAAGCTTCCAAAAAACTACGAGTTGCCTGAAATCTCAGCAAACACTTTTTCACCCAATCTTGATGATACTTTCAGGTAATGATCAGTACACCAAGCCCACTTGGCTCGCCAAATTTCGTTCTTCTAGGTTAAACCGTTCCTTGGCAGTAAACGGTTTCATTTTGAGGTTTCACTCTGTTTTCTCCTATAGGGATACATGTATTTGGAACTCTAAATCAAACACGGTTTGTGCTAGCTCTTTGAAACTTGACACAATAAAGCAGTTTCAAGTTCTATCTCTATGGTTTGTTTGCTGTTGATGTAGCCCTAAGCAGAGACTGGCGAGAATCACTTTCATGGAAAGGGCCTGCCAAGCTTCCAAAGAACTACGAGTTGCCTGAAATCTCAGCAAACACTTTTTCACCCAATCTTGATGATACTTTCAGGTAATGATCAGTACACCAAGCCCACTTGGCTCGCCAAATTTCGTTCTTCTAGGTTAAACCGTTCCTTGGCAGTAATCGGTTTCATTTTGAGGTTTCACTCTGTTTTCTCCTATAGGGATACATGTATTTGGAACTCTAAATCCAACACGGTTTGTGCTAGCTCTTTGAAACTTGACACAATAAAGCAGTTTCAAGTTCTATCTCTATGGTTTGTTTGCTGTTGATGTAGCCCTAAGCAGAGACTGGCGAGAATCACTTTCATGGAAAGGGCCTGCCAAGCTTCCAAAGAACTACGAGTTGCCTGAAATCTCAGCATACACTTTTTCACCCAATCTTGATGATACTTTCAGGTAATGATCAGTACACCAAGCCCACTTGGCTCGCCAAATTTCGTTCTTCTAGGTTAAACCGTTCCTTGGCAGTAACCGGTTTCATTTTGAGGTTTCACTCTGTTTTCTCCTATAGGGATACATGTATTTGGAACTCTAAATCCAACACGGTTTGTGCTAGCTCTTTGAAACTTGACACAATAAAGCAGTTTCAAGTTCTATCTCTATGGTTTGTTTGCTGTTGATGTAGCCCTAAGCAGAGACTGGCGAGAATCACTTTCATGGAAAGGGCCTGCCAAGATTCCAAAAAACTACGAGTTGCCTGAAATCTCAGCAAACACTTTTTCACCCAATCTTGATGATACTTTCAGGTAATGATCAGTACACCAATCCCACTTGGCCACCAAATTTCTTTCTTCTAGGTTAAACCGTTCCTTGGCAGGAACCGGTTTCATTTTGAGGTTTCACTCTGTTTTCTCCTATAGGGATACATGTATTTGGAACTCTAAATCCAACACGGTTTGTGCTAGCTCTTTGAAACTTGACACAATAAAGCAGTTTCAAGTTCTATCTCTATGGATTGTTTGCTGTTGATGTAGCCCTAAGCAGAGACTGGCGAGAATCACTTTCATGGAAAGGGCCTGCCAAGCTTCCAAAGAACTACGAGTTTCCTGAAATCTCAGCAAACACTTTTTCACCCAATCTTGATGATACTTTCAGGTAATGATCAGTACACCAAGCCCACTTGGCTCGCCAAATTTCGTTCTTCTAGGTTAAACCGTTCCTTGGCAGTAATCGGTTTCATTTTGAGGTTTCACTCCCTTTTCTCCTATAGGGATACATGTATTTGGAACTCTAAATCCAACACGGTTTGTGCTAGCTCTTTGAAACTTGACACAATAAAGCAGTTTCAAGTTCTATCTCTATGGTTTGTTTGCTGTTGATGTAGCCCTAAGCAGAGACTGGCGAGAATCACTTTCATGGAAAGGGCCTGCCAAGCTTCCAAAGAACTACGAGTTGCCTGAAATCTCAGCATACACTTTTTCACCCAATCTTGATGATACTTTCAGGTAATGATCAGTACACCAAGCCCACTTGGCTCGCCAAATTTCGTTCTTCTAGGTTAAACCGTTCCTTGGCAGTAACCGGTTTCATTTTGAGGTTTCACTCTGTTTTCTCCTATAGGGATACATGTATTTGGAACTCTAAATCCAACACGGTTTATGCTAGCTCTTTGAAACTTGACACAATAAAGCAGTTTCAAGTTCTATCTCTATGGTTTGTTTACTGTTGATGTAGCCCTAAGCAGAGACTGGCGAGAATCACTTTCATGGAAAGAGCCTGCCAAGCTTCCAAAAAACTACGAGTTTCCTGAAATCTCAGGAAACACTTTTTCACCCAATCTTGATGATACTTTCAGGTAATGATCAGTACACCAAGCCCACTTGGCTCGCCAAATTTCTTTCTTCTAGGTTAAACCGTTCCTTGGCAGTAACCGGTTTCATTTTGAGGTTTCACTCTGTTTTCTCCTATAGGGATACATGTATTTGGAACTCTAAATCCAACACGGTTTGTGCTAGCTCTTTGAAACTTGACACAATAAAGCAGTTTCAAGTTCTATCTCTATGGTTTGTTTGCTGTTGATGTAACCCTAAGCAGAGACTGGCGAGAATCACTTTCATGGAAAGGGCCTGCCAAACTTCCAAAGAACTACGAGTTTCCTGAAATCTCAGCAAACACTTTTTCACCCAATCTTGATGATACTTTCAGGTAATGATCAGTACACCAAGCCCACTTGGCTCGCCAAATTTCGATCTTCTAGGTTAAACCGTTCATTGGCAGTAACCGGTTTCATTTTGAGGTTTCACTCCCTTTTCTCCTATAGGGATACATGTATTTGGAACTCTAAATCCAACACGGTTTGTGCTAGCTCTTTGAAACTTGACACAATAAAGCAGTTTCAAGTTCTATCTCTATGGTTTGTTTGCTGTTGATGTAGCCCTAAGCAGAGACTGGCGAGAATCACTTTCATGGAAAGGGCCTGCCAAGCTTCCAAAAAACTACGAGTTGCCTGAAATCTCAGCAAACACTTTTTCACCCAATCTTGATGATACTTTCAGGTAATGATCAGTACACCAAGCCCACTTGGCTCGCCAAATTTCGTTCTTCTAGGTTAAACAGTTCCTTGGCAGTAACCGGTTTCATTTTGAGGTTTCACTCTGTTTTCTCCTATAGGGATACATGTATTTGGAACTCTAAATCAAACACGGTTTGTGCTAGCTCTTTGAAACTTGACACAATAAAGCAGTTTCAAGTTCTATCTCTATGGTTTGTTTGCTGTTGATGTAGCCCTAAGCAGAGACTGGCGAGAATCACTTTCATGGAAAGGGCCTGCCAAGCTTCCAAAAAACTACGAGTTGCCTGAAATCTCAGCAAACACTTTTTCACCCAATCTTGATGATACTTTCAGGTAATGATCAGTATACCAAGCCCACTTGGCTCGCCAAATTTCGTTCTTCTAGGTTAAACCGTTCCTTGGCAGTAACCGGTTTCATTTTGAGGTTTCACTCTGTTTTCTCCTATAGGGATACATGTATTTGGAACTCTAAATCCAACACGGTTTGTGCTAGCTCTTTGAAACTTGACACAATAAAGCAGTTTCAAGTTCTTTCTCTATGGTTTGTTTGCTGTTGATGTAGCCCTAAGCAGAGACTGGCGAGAATCACTTTCATGGAAAGGGCCTGCCAAGCTTCCAAAAAACTACGAGTTGCCTGAAATCTCAGCAAACACTTTTTCACCCAATCTTGATGATACTTTCAGGTAATGATCAGTACACCAAGCCCACTTGGCTCGCCAAATTTCGTTCTTCTAGGTTAAACCGTTCGTTGGCAGTAACCGGTTTCATTTTGAGGTTTCACTCCGTTTTCTCCTATAGGGATACATGTATTTGGAACTCTAAATCCAACACGGTTTGTATTAGCTCTTTGAAACTTGACACAATAAAGCAGTTTCAAGTTCTATCTCTATGGTTTGTTTGCTGTTGATGTAGCCCTAAGCAGAGACTGGCGAGAATCACTTTCATCGAAAGGGCCTGCCAAGCTTCCAAAAAACTACGAGTTGCCTGAAATCTCAGGAAACACTTTTTCACCCAATCTTGATGATACTTTCAGGTAATGATCAGTACACCAAGCCCACTTGGCTCGCCAAATTTCTTTCTTCTAGGTTAAACCGTTCCTTGTCAGTAACCGGTTTCATTTTAAGGTTTCACTCTGTTTTCTCCTATAGGGATACATGTATTTGGAACTCTAAATCCAACACGGTTTGTGCTAGCTCTTTGAAACTTGACACAATAAAGCAGTTTCTAGTTCTATCTCTATGGTTTGTTTGCTGTTGATGTAGCCCTAAGCAGAGACTGGCGAGAATCACTTTCATGGAAAGGGCCTGCCAAGCTTCCAAAAAACTACGAGTTGCCTGAAATCTCAGCAAACACTTTTTCACCCAATCTTGATGATACTTTCAGGTAATGATCAGTACACCAAGCCCACTTGGCTCGCCAAATTTCGTTCTTCTAGGTTAAACCGTTCTTTGGCAGTAACCGGTTTCATTTTGAGGTTTCACTCTGTTTTCTCCTATAGGGATACATGTATTTGGAACTCTAAATCCAACACGGTTTGTGCTAGCTCTTTGAAACTTGACACAATAAAGCAGTTTCAAGTTCTATCTCTATGGTTTGTTTGCTGTTGATGTAGCCCTAAGCAGAGACTGGCGAGAATCACTTTCATGGAAAGGGCCTGCCAAGCTTCCAAAGAACTACGAGTTGCCTGAAATCTCAGCAAACACTTTTTCACCCAATCTTGATGATACTTTCAGGTAATGATCAGTACACCAAGCCCACTTGGCTCGCCAAATTTCGTTCTTCTAGGTTAAACCGTTCCTTGGCAGTAACCGGTTTCATTTTGAGGTTTCACTCTGTTTTCTCCTATAGGGGTACATGTATTTGGAACTCTAAATCCAACACGGTTTGTGCTAGCTCTTTGAAACTTGACACAATAAAGCAGTTTCAAGTTCTATCTCTATGGTTTGTTTGCTGTTGATGTAGCCCTAAGCAGAGACTGGCGAGAATCACTTTCATGGAAAGGGCCTGCCAAGCTTCCAAAGAACTACGAGTTGCCTGAAATCTCAGCATACACTTTTTCACCCAATCTTGATGATACTTTCAGGTAATGATCAGTACACCAAGCCCACTTGGCTCGCCAAATTTCGTTCTTCTAGGTTAAACCGTTCCTTGGCAGTAACCGGTTTCATTTTGAGGTTTCACTCTGTTTTCTCCTATAGGGATACATGTATTTGGAACTCTAAATCCAACACGGTTTATGCTAGCTCTTTGAAACTTGACACAATAAAGCAGTTTCAAGTTCTATCTCTATGGTTTGTTTGCTGTTGATGTAGCCCTAAGCAGAGACTGGCGAGAATCACTTTCATGGAAAGAGCCTGCCAAGCTTCCAAAAAACTACGAGTTTCCTGAAATCTCAGGAAACACTTTTTCACCCAATCTTGATGATACTTTCAGGTAATGATCAGTACACCAAGCCCACTTGGCTCGCCAAATTTCTTTCTTCTAGGTTAAACCGTTCCTTGGCAGTAACCGGTTTCATTTTGAGGTTTCACTCTGTTTTCTCCTATAGGGATACATGTATTTGGAACTCTAAATCCAACACGGTTTGTGCTAGCTCTTTGAAACTTGACACAATAAAGCAGTTTCAAGTTCTATCTCTATGGTTTGTTTGCTGTTGATGTAACCCTAAGCAGAGACTGGCGAGAATCACTTTCATGGAAAGGGCCTGCCAAGCTTCCAAAGAACTACGAGTTTCCTGAAATCTCAGCAAACACTTTTTCACCCAATCTTGATGATACTTTCAGGTAATGATCAGTACACCAAGCCCACTTGGCTCGCCAAATTTCGATCTTCTAGGTTAAACCGTTCATTGGCAGTAACCGGTTTCATTTTGAGGTTTCACTCCCTTTTCTCCTATAGGGATACATGTATTTGGAACTCTAAATCCAACACGGTTTGTGCTAGCTCTTTGAAACTTGACACAATAAAGCAGTTTCAAGTTCTCTCTCTATGGTTTGTTTGCTGTTGATGTAGCCCTAAGCAGAGACTGGCGAGAATCACTTTCATGGAAAGGGCCTGCCAAGCTTCCAAAAAACTACGAGTTGCCTGAAATCTCAGCAAACACTTTTTCACCCAATCTTGATGATACTTTCTGGTAATGATCAGTACACCAAGCCCACTTGGCTCGCCAAATTTCGTTCTTCTAGGTTAAACAGTTCCTTGGCAGTAACCGGTTTCATTTTGAGGTTTCACTCTGTTTTCTCCTATAGGGATACATGTATTTGGAACTCTAAATCAAACACGGTTTGTGCTAGCTCTTTGAAACTTGACACAATAAAGCAGTTTCAAGTTCTATCTCTATGGTTTGTTTGCTGTTGATGTAGCCCTAAGCAGAGACTGGCGAGAATCACTTTCATGGAAAGGGCCTGCCAAGCTTCCAAAAAACTACGAGTTGCCTGAAATCTCAGCAAACACTTTTTCACCCAATCTTGATGATACTTTCAGGTAATGATCAGTACACCAAGCCCACTTGGCTCGCCAAATTTCGTTCTTCTAGGTTAAACCGTTCCTTGGCAGTAACCGGTTTCATTTTGAGGTTTCACTCTGTTTTCTCCTATAGGGATACATGTATTTGGAACTCTAAATCCAACACGGTTTGTGCTAGCTCTTTGAAACTTGACACAATAAAGCAGTTTCAAGTTCTTTCTCTATGGTTTGTTTGCTGTTGATGTAGCCCTAAGCAGAGACTGGCGAGAATCACTTTCATGGAAAGGGCCTGCCAAGATTCCAAAAAACTACGAGTTGCCTGAAATCTCAGCAAACACTTTTTCACCCAATCTTGATGATACTTTCAGGTAATGATCAGTACACCAATCCCACTTGGCCGCCAAATTTCTTTCTTCTAGGTTAAACCGTTCCTTGGCAGTAACCGGTTTCATTTTGAGGTTTCACTCTGTTTTCTCCTATAGGGATACATGTATTTGGAACTCTAAATCCAACACGGTTTGTGCTAGCTCTTTGAAACTTGACACAATAAAGCAGTTTCAAGTTCTATCTCTATGGTTTGTTTGCTGTTGATGTAGCCCTAAGCAGAGACTGGCGAGAATCACTTTCATGGAAAGGGCCTGCCAAGCTTCCAAAAAACTACGAGTTGCCTGAAATCTCAGCAAACACTTTTTCACCCAATCTTGATGATACTTTCAGGTAATGATCAGTACACCAAGCCCACTTGGCTCGCCAAATTTCGTTCTTCTAGGTTAAACCGTTCGTTGGCAGTAACCGGTTTCATTTTGAGGTTTCACTCCGTTTTCTCCTATAGGGATACATGTATTTGGAACTCTAAATCCAACACGGTTTGTATTAGCTCTTTGAAACTTGACACAATAAAGCAGTTTCAAGTTCTATCTCTATGGTTTGTTTGCTGTTGATGTAGCCCTAAGCAGAGACTGGCGAGAATCACTTTCATCGAAAGGGCCTGCCAAGCTTCCAAAAAACTACGAGTTGCCTGAAATCTCAGGAAACACTTTTTCACCCAATCTTGATGATACTTTCAGGTAATGATCAGTACACCAAGCCCACTTGGCTCGCCAAATTTCTTTCTTCTAGGTTAAACCGTTCCTTGTCAGTAACCGGTTTCATTTTAAGGTTTCACTCTGTTTTCTCCTATAGGGATACATGTATTTGGAACTCTAAATCCAACACGGTTTGTGCTAGCTCTTTGAAACTTGACACAATAAAGCAGTTTCTAGTTCTATCTCTATGGTTTGTTTGCTGTTGATGTAGCCCTAAGCAGAGACTGGCGAGAATCACTTTCATGGAAAGGGCCTGCCAAGCTTCCAAAAAACTACGAGTTGCCTGAAATCTCAGCAAACACTTTTTCACCCAATCTTGATGATACTTTCAGGTAATGATCAGTACACCAAGCCCACTTGGCTCGCCAAATTTCGTTCTTCTAGGTTAAACCGTTCTTTGGCAGTAACCGGTTTCATTTTGAGGTTTCACTCTGTTTTCTCCTATAGGGATACATGTATTTGGAACTCTAAATCCAACACGGTTTGTGCTAGCTCTTTGAAACTTGACACAATAAAGCAGTTTCAAGTTCTATCTCTATGGTTTGTTTGCTGTTGATGTAGCCCTAAGCAGAGACTGGCGAGAATCACTTTCATGGAAAGGGCCTGCCAAGCTTCCAAAGAACTACGAGTTGCCTGAAATCTCAGCAAACACTTTTTCACCCAATCTTGATGATACTTTCAGGTAATGATCAGTACACCAAGCCCACTTGGCTCGCCAAATTTCGTTCTTCTAGGTTAAACCGTTCCTTGGCAGTAACCGGTTTCATTTTGAGGTTTCACTCTGTTTTCTCCTATAGGGGTACATGTATTTGGAACTCTAAATCCAACACGGTTTGTGCTAGCTCTTTGAAACTTGACACAATAAAGCAGTTTCAAGTTCTATCTCTATGGTTTGTTTGCTGTTGATGTAGCCCTAAGCAGAGACTGGCGAGAATCACTTTCATGGAAAGGGCCTGCCAAGCTTCCAAAGAACTACGAGTTGCCTGAAATCTCAGCATACACTTTTTCACCCAATCTTGATGATACTTTCAGGTAATGATCAGTACACCAAGCCCACTTGGCTCGCCAAATTTCGTTCTTCTAGGTTAAACCGTTCCTTGGCAGTAACCGGTTTCATTTTGAGGTTTCACTCTGTTTTCTCCTATAGGGATACATGTATTTGGAACTCTAAATCCAACACGGTTTATGCTAGCTCTTTGAAACTTGACACAATAAAGCAGTTTCAAGTTCTATCTCTATGGTTTGTTTGCTGTTGATGTAGCCCTAAGCAGAGACTGGCGAGAATCACTTTCATGGAAAGAGCCTGCCAAGCTTCCAAAAAACTACGAGTTTCCTGAAATCTCAGGAAACACTTTTTCACCCAATCTTGATGATACTTTCAGGTAATGATCAGTACACCAAGCCCACTTGGCTCGCCAAATTTCTTTCTTCTAGGTTAAACCGTTCCTTGGCAGTAACCGGTTTCATTTTGAGGTTTCACTCTGTTTTCTCCTATAGGGATACATGTATTTGGAACTCTAAATCCAACACGGTTTGTGCTAGCTCTTTGAAACTTGACACAATAAAGCAGTTTCAAGTTCTATCTCTATGGTTTGTTTGCTGTTGATGTAACCCTAAGCAGAGACTGGCGAGAATCACTTTCATGGAAAGGGCCTGCCAAGCTTCCAAAGAACTACGAGTTTCCTGAAATCTCAGCAAACACTTTTTCACCCAATCTTGATGATACTTTCAGGTAATGATCAGTACACCAAGCCCACTTGGCTCGCCAAATTTCGATCTTCTAGGTTAAACCGTTCATTGGCAGTAACCGGTTTCATTTTGAGGTTTCACTCCCTTTTCTCCTATAGGGATACATGTATTTGGAACTCTAAATCCAACACGGTTTGTGCTAGCTCTTTGAAACTTGACACAATAAAGCAGTTTCAAGTTCTATCTCTATGGTTTGTTTGCTGTTGATGTAGCCCTAAGCAGAGACTGGCGAGAATCACTTTCATGGAAAGGGCCTGCCAAGCTTCCAAAAAACTACGAGTTGCCTGAAATCTCAGCAAACACTTTTTCACCCAATCTTGATGATACTTTCAGGTAATGATCAGTACACCAAGCCCACTTGGCTCGCCAAATTTCGTTCTTCTAGGTTAAACAGTTCCTTGGCAGTAACCGGTTTCATTTTGAGGTTTCACTCTGTTTTCTCCTATAGGGATACATGTATTTGGAACTCTAAATCAAACACGGTTTGTGCTAGCTCTTTGAAACTTGACACAATAAAGCAGTTTCAAGTTCTATCTCTATGGTTTGTTTGCTGTTGATGTAGCCCTAAGCAGAGACTGGCGAGAATCACTTTCATGGAAAGGGCCTGCCAAGCTTCCAAAAAACTACGAGTTGCCTGAAATCTCAGCAAACACTTTTTCACCCAATCTTGATGATACTTTCAGGTAATGATCAGTACACCAAGCCCACTTGGCTCGCCAAATTTCGTTCTTCTAGGTTAAACCGTTCCTTGGCAGTAACCGGTTTCATTTTGAGGTTTCACTCTGTTTTCTCCTATAGGGATACATGTATTTGGAACTCTAAATCCAACACGGTTTGTGCTAGCTCTTTGAAACTTGACACAATAAAGCAGTTTCAAGTTCTTTCTCTATGGTTTGTTTGCTGTTGATGTAGCCCTAAGCAGAGACTGGCGAGAATCACTTTCATGGAAAGGGCCTGCCAAGATTCCAAAAAACTACGAGTTGCCTGAAATCTCAGCAAACACTTTTTCACCCAATCTTGATGATACTTTCAGGTAATGATCAGTACACCAATCCCACTTGGCCGCCAAATTTCTTTCTTCTAGGTTAAACCGTTCCTTGGCAGTAACCGGTTTCATTTTGAGGTTTCACTCTGTTTTCTCCTATAGGGATACATGTATTTGGAACTCTAAATCCAACACGGTTTGTGCTAGCTCTTTGAAACTTGACACAATAAAGCAGTTTCAAGTTCTATCTCTATGGTTTGTTTGCTGTTGATGTAGCCCTAAGCAGAGACTGGCGAGAATCACTTTCATGGAAAGGGCCTGCCAAGCTTCCAAAAAACTACGAGTTGCCTGAAATCTCAGCAAACACTTTTTCACCCAATCTTGATGATACTTTCAGGTAATGATCAGTACACCAAGCCCACTTGGCTCGCCAAATTTCGTTCTTCTAGGTTAAACCGTTCGTTGGCAGTAACCGGTTTCATTTTGAGGTTTCACTCCGTTTTCTCCTATAGGGATACATGTATTTGGAACTCTAAATCCAACACGGTTTGTATTAGCTCTTTGAAACTTGACACAATAAAGCAGTTTCAAGTTCTATCTCTATGGTTTGTTTGCTGTTGATGTAGCCCTAAGCAGAGACTGGCGAGAATCACTTTCATCGAAAGGGCCTGCCAAGCTTCCAAAAAACTACGAGTTGCCTGAAATCTCAGGAAACACTTTTTCACCCAATCTTGATGATACTTTCAGGTAATGATCAGTACACCAAGCCCACTTGGCTCGCCAAATTTCTTTCTTCTAGGTTAAACCGTTCCTTGTCAGTAACCGGTTTCATTTTAAGGTTTCACTCTGTTTTCTCCTATAGGGATACATGTATTTGGAACTCTAAATCCAACACGGTTTGTGCTAGCTCTTTGAAACTTGACACAATAAAGCAGTTTCTAGTTCTATCTCTATGGTTTGTTTGCTGTTGATGTAGCCCTAAGCAGAGACTGGCGAGAATCACTTTCATGGAAAGGGCCTGCCAAGCTTCCAAAAAACTACGAGTTGCCTGAAATCTCAGCAAACACTTTTTCACCCAATCTTGATGATACTTTCAGGTAATGATCAGTACACCAAGCCCACTTGGCTCGCCAAATTTCGTTCTTCTAGGTTAAACCGTTCTTTGGCAGTAACCGGTTTCATTTTGAGGTTTCACTCTGTTTTCTCCTATAGGGATACATGTATTTGGAACTCTAAATCCAACACGGTTTGTGCTAGCTCTTTGAAACTTGACACAATAAAGCAGTTTCAAGTTCTATCTCTATGGTTTGTTTGCTGTTGATGTAGCCCTAAGCAGAGACTGGCGAGAATCACTTTCATGGAAAGGGCCTGCCAAGCTTCCAAAGAACTACGAGTTGCCTGAAATCTCAGCAAACACTTTTTCACCCAATCTTGATGATACTTTCAGGTAATGATCAGTACACCAAGCCCACTTGGCTCACCAAATTTCGTTCTTCTAGGTTAAACCGTTCCTTGGCAGTAACCGGTTACATTTTGAGGTTTCACTCTGTTTTCTCCTATAGGGGTACATGTATTTGGAACTCTAAATCCAACACGGTTTGTGCTAGCTCTTTGAAACTTGACACAATAAAGCAGTTTCAAGTTCTATCTCTATGGTTTGTTTGCTGTTGATGTAGCCCTAAGCAGAGACTGGCGAGAATCACTTTCATGGAAAGGGCCTGCCAAGCTTCCAAAAAACTACGAGTTGCCTGAAATCTCAGCAAACACTTTTTCACCCAATCTTGATGATACTTTCAGGTAATGATCAGTACACCAAGCCCACTTGGCTCGCCAAATTTCGTTCTTCTAGGTTAAACCGTTCGTTGGCAGGAACCGGTTTCATTTTGAGGTTTCACTCTGTTTTCTCCTATAGGGATACATGTATTTGGAACTCTAAATCCAACACGGTTTGTGCTAGCTCTTTGAAACTTGACACAATAAAGCAGTTTCAAGTTCTATCTCTATGGTTTGTTTGCTGTTGATGTAGCCCTAAGCAGAGACTGGCGAGAATCACTTTCATGGAAAGGGCCTGCCAAGCTTTCAAAAAACTACGAGTTGCCTGAAATCTCAGCAAACACTTTTTCACCCAATCTTGATGATACTTTCAGGTAATGATCAGTACACCAAACCCACTTGGCTCGCCAAATTTCGTTCTTCTAGGTTAAACCGTTCCTTGGCAGTAACCGGTTTCATTTTGAGGTTTCACTCTGTTTTCTCCTATAGGAATACATGTATTTGGAACTCTAAATCCAACACGGTTTGTGCTAGCTCTTTGAAACTTGACACAATAAAGCAGTTTCAAGTTCTATCTCTATGGTTTGTTTGCTGTTGATGTAGCCCTAAGCAGAGACTGGCGAGAATCACTTTCATGGAAAGGGCCTGCCAAGCTTCTAAAAAACTACGAGTTGCCTGAAATCTCAGCAAACACTTTTTCACCCAATCTTGATGATACTTTCAGGTAATGATCAGTACACCAAGACCACTTGGCTCGCCAAATTTCGTTTTTCTAGGTTAAACCGTTCGTTGGCAGTAACCGGTTTCATTTTGAGGTTTCACTCTGTTTTCTCCTATAGGGATACATGTATTTGGAACTCTAAATCCAACACGGTTTGTGCTAGCTCTTTGAAACTTGACACAATAAAGCAGTTTCAAGTTCTATCTCTATGGTTTGTTTGCTGTTGATGTAGCCCTAAGCAGAGACTGGCGAGAATCACTTTCATGGAAAGGGCCTGCCAAGATTCCAAAGAACTACGAGTTCCCTGAAATCACAGCAAACACTTTTTCACCCAATCTTGATGATACTTTCAGGTAATGATCAGTACACCAAGCCCATTTGGCTCGCCAAATTTCGTTCTTCTAGGTTAAACCGTTCGTTGGCAGTAACCGGTTTCATTTTGAGGTTTCACTCTGTTTTCTCCTATAGGGATACATGTATTTGGAACTCTAAATCCAACACGGTTTGTGCTAGCTCTTTGAAACTTGACACAATAAAGCAGTTTCAAGTTCTTTCTCTATGGTTTGTTTGCTGTTGATGTAGCCCTAATCAGAGACTGGCGAGAATCACTTTCATGGAAAGGGCCTGCCAAGCTTCCAAAAAACTACGAGTTGCCTGAAATCTCAGCAAACACTTTTTCACCCAATCTTGATGATACTTTCAGGTAATGATCAGTACACCAAGCCCACTTGGCTCGCCAAATTTCTTTCTTCTAGGTTAAACCGTTCGTTGGCAGTAACCGGTTTCATTTTGAGGTTTCACTCTGTTTTCTCCTATAGGGATACATGTATTTGGAACTCTAAATCCAACACGGTTTGTGCTAGCTCTTTGAAACTTGACACAATAAAGCAGTTTCAAGTTCTATCTCTATGGTTTGTTTGCTGTTGATGTAGCCCTAAGCAGAGACTGGCGAGAATCACTTTCATGGAAAGGGCCTGCCAAGCTTCCAAAGAACTACGAGTTGCCTGAAATCTCAGCAAACACTTTTTCACCCAATCTTGATGATACTTTCAGGTAATGATCAGTACACCAATCCCACTTGGCCGCCAAATTTCTTTCTTCTAGGTTAAACCGTTCCTTGGCAGTAACCGGTTTCATTTTGAGGTTTCACTCTGTTTTCTCCTATAGGGATACATGTATTTGGAACTCTAAATCCAACACGGTTTGTGCTAGCTCTTTGAAACTTGACACAATAAAGCAGTTTCAAGTTCTATCTCTATGGTTTGTTTGCTGTTGATGTAGCCCTAAGCAGAGACTGGCGAGAATCACTTTCATGGAAAGGGCCTGCCAAGCTTCCAAAAAACTACGAGTTGCCTGAAATCTCAGCAAACACTTTTTCACCCAATCTTGATGATACTTTCAGGTAATGATCAGTACACCAAGCCCACTTGGCTCGCCAAATTTCGTTCTTCTAGGTTAAACCGTTCGTTGGCAGTAACCGGTTTCATTTTGAGGTTTCACTCCGTTTTCTCCTATAGGGATACATGTATTTGGAACTCTAAATCCAACACGGTTTGTATTAGCTCTTTGAAACTTGACACAATAAAGCAGTTTCAAGTTCTATCTCTATGGTTTGTTTGCTGTTGATGTAGCCCTAAGCAGAGACTGGCGAGAATCACTTTCATCGAAAGGGCCTGCCAAGCTTCCAAAAAACTACGAGTTGCCTGAAATCTCAGCAAACACTTTTTCACCCAATCTTGATGATACTTTCAGGTAATGATCAGTACACCAAGCCCACTTGGCTCGCCAAATTTCTTTCTTCTAGGTTAAACCGTTCCTTGTCAGTAACCGGTTTCATTTTAAGGTTTCACTCTGTTTTCTCCTATAGGGATACATGTATTTGGAACTCTAAATCCAACACGGTTTGTGCTAGCTCTTTGAAACTTGACACAATAAAGCAGTTTCTAGTTCTATCTCTATGGTTTGTTTGCTGTTGAT
The DNA here is from genome assembly GCF_052094955.1 of Ictidomys tridecemlineatus. Taxonomy (NCBI): domain Eukaryota; kingdom Metazoa; phylum Chordata; class Mammalia; order Rodentia; family Sciuridae; genus Ictidomys; species Ictidomys tridecemlineatus. The sequence goes on along the minus strand of NW_027522817.1, from coordinate 29,792 downwards.
GTAGCCCTAAGCAGAGACTGGCGAGAATCACTTTCATGGAAAGGGCCTGCCAAGCTTCCAAAAAACTACGAGTTGCCTGAAATCTCAGCAAACACTTTTTCACCCAATCTTGATGATACTTTCAGGTAATGATCAGTACACCAAGCCCACTTGGCTCGCCAAATTTCGTTCTTCTAGGTTAAACCGTTCTTTGGCAGTAACCGGTTTCATTTTGAGGTTTCACTCTGTTTTCTCCTATAGGGATACATGTATTTGGAACTCTAAATCCAACACGGTTTGTGCTAGCTCTTTGAAACTTGACACAATAAAGCAGTTTCAAGTTCTATCTCTATGGTTTGTTTGCTGTTGATGTAGCCCTAAGCAGAGACTGGCGAGAATCACTTTCATGGAAAGGGCCTGCCAAGCTTCCAAAGAACTACGAGTTGCCTGAAATCTCAGCAAACACTTTTTCACCCAATCTTGATGATACTTTCAGGTAATGATCAGTACACCAAGCCCACTTGGCTCACCAAATTTCGTTCTTCTAGGTTAAACCGTTCCTTGGCAGTAACCGGTTACATTTTGAGGTTTCACTCTGTTTTCTCCTATAGGGGTACATGTATTTGGAACTCTAAATCCAACACGGTTTGTGCTAGCTCTTTGAAACTTGACACAATAAAGCAGTTTCAAGTTCTATCTCTATGGTTTGTTTGCTGTTGATGTAGCCCTAAGCAGAGACTGGCGAGAATCACTTTCATGGAAAGGGCCTGCCAAGCTTCCAAAAAACTACGAGTTGCCTGAAATCTCAGCAAACACTTTTTCACCCAATCTTGATGATACTTTCAGGTAATGATCAGTACACCAAGCCCACTTGGCTCGCCAAATTTCGTTCTTCTAGGTTAAACCGTTCGTTGGCAGGAACCGGTTTCATTTTGAGGTTTCACTCTGTTTTCTCCTATAGGGATACATGTATTTGGAACTCTAAATCAAACACGGTTTGTGCTAGCTCTTTGAAACTTGACACAATAAAGCAGTTTCAAGTTCTATCTCTATGGTTTGTTTGCTGTTGATGTAGCCCTAAGCAGAGACTGGCGAGAATCACTTTCATGGAAAGGGCCTGCCAAGCTTTCAAAAAACTACGAGTTGCCTGAAATCTCAGCAAACACTTTTTCACCCAATCTTGATGATACTTTCAGGTAATGATCAGTACACCAAACCCACTTGGCTCGCCAAATTTCGTTCTTCTAGGTTAAACCGTTCCTTGGCAGTAACCGGTTTCATTTTGAGGTTTCACTCTGTTTTCTCCTATAGGAATACATGTATTTGGAACTCTAAATCCAACACGGTTTGTGCTAGCTCTTTGAAACTTGACACAATAAAGCAGTTTCAAGTTCTATCTCTATGGTTTGTTTGCTGTTGATGTAGCCCTAAGCAGAGACTGGCGAGAATCACTTTCATGGAAAGGGCCTGCCAAGCTTCTAAAAAACTACGAGTTGCCTGAAATCTCAGCAAACACTTTTTCACCCAATCTTGATGATACTTTCAGGTAATGATCAGTACACCAAGACCACTTGGCTCGCCAAATTTCGTTTTTCTAGGTTAAACCGTTCGTTGGCAGTAACCGGTTTCATTTTGAGGTTTCACTCTGTTTTCTCCTATAGGGATACATGTATTTGGAACTCTAAATCCAACACGGTTTGTGCTAGCTCTTTGAAACTTGACACAATAAAGCAGTTTCAAGTTCTATCTCTATGGTTTGTTTGCTGTTGATGTAGCCCTAAGCAGAGACTGGCGAGAATCACTTTCATGGAAAGGGCCTGCCAAGATTCCAAAGAACTACGAGTTCCCTGAAATCACAGCAAACACTTTTTCACCCAATCTTGATGATACTTTCAGGTAATGATCAGTACACCAAGCCCATTTGGCTCGCCAAATTTCGTTCTTCTAGGTTAAACCGTTCGTTGGCAGTAACCGGTTTCATTTTGAGGTTTCACTCTGTTTTCTCCTATAGGGATACATGTATTTGGAACTCTAAATCCAACACGGTTTGTGCTAGCTCTTTGAAACTTGACACAATAAAGCAGTTTCAAGTTCTTTCTCTATGGTTTGTTTGCTGTTGATGTAGCCCTAATCAGAGACTGGCGAGAATCACTTTCATGGAAAGGGCCTGCCAAGCTTCCAAAAAACTACGAGTTGCCTGAAATCTCAGCAAACACTTTTTCACCCAATCTTGATGATACTTTCAGGTAATGATCAGTACACCAAGCCCACTTGGCTCGCCAAATTTCTTTCTTCTAGGTTAAACCGTTCGTTGGCAGTAACCGGTTTCATTTTGAGGTTTCACTCTGTTTTCTCCTATAGGGATACATGTATTTGGAACTCTAAATCCAACACGGTTTGTGCTAGCTCTTTGAAACTTGACACAATAAAGCAGTTTCAAGTTCTATCTCTATGGTTTGTTTGCTGTTGATGTAGCCCTAAGCAGAGACTGGCGAGAATCACTTTCATGGAAAGGGCCTGCCAAGCTTCCAAAGAACTACGAGTTGCCTGAAATCTCAGCAAACACTTTTTCACCCAATCTTGATGATACTTTCAGGTAATGATCAGTACACCAAGCCCACTTGGCTCGCCAAATTTCGTTCTTCTAGGTTAAACCATTCCTTGGCAGTAACCGGTTTCATTTTGAGGTTTCACTCTGTTTTCTCCTATAGGGGTACATGTATTTGGAACTCTAAATCCAACACGGTTTGTGCTAGCTCTTTGAAACTTGACACAATAAAGCAGTTTCAAGTTCTATCTCTATGGTTTGTTTGCTGTTGATGTAGCCCTAAGCAGAGACTGGCGAGAATCACTTTCATGGAAAGGGCCTGCCAAGCTTCCAAAAAACTACGAGTTGCCTGAAATCTCAGCAAACACTTTTTCACCCAATCTTGATGATACTTTCAGGTAATGATCAGTACACCAAGCCCACTTGGCTCGCCAAATTTCGTTCTTCTAGGTTAAACCGTTCGTTGGCAGTAACCGGTTTCATTTTGAGGTTTCACTCTGTTTTCTCCTATAGGGATACATGTATTTGGAACTCTAAATCAAACACGGTTTGTGCTAGCTCTTTGAAACTTGACACAATAAAGCAGTTTCAAGTTCTATCTCTATGGTTTGTTTGCTGTTGATGTAGCCCTAAGCAGAGACTGGCGAGAATCACTTTCATGGAAAGGGCCTGCCAAGCTTTCAAAAAACTACGAGTTGCCTGAAATCTCAGCAAACACTTTTTCACCCAATCTTGATGATACTTTCAGGTAATGATCAGTACACCAAGACCACTTGGCTCGCCAAATTTCGTTTTTCTAGGTTAAACCGTTCGTTGGCAGTAACCGGTTTCATTTTGAGGTTTCACTCTGTTTTCTCCTATAGGGATACATGTATTTGGAACACTAAATCGAACACGGTTTGTGCTAGCTCTTTGAAACTTGACACAATAAAGCAGTTTCAAGTTCTATCTCTATGGTTTGTTTGCTGTTGATGTAGCCCTAAGCAGAGACTGGCGAGAATCACTTTCATGGAAAGGGCCTGCCAAGATTCCAAAGAACTACGAGTTCCCTGAAATCACAGCAAACACTTTTTCACCCAATCTTGATGATACTTTCAGGTAATGATCAGTACACCAAGCCCATTTGGCTCGCCAAATTTCGTTCTTCTAGGTTAAACCGTTCGTTGGCAGTAACCGGTTTCATTTTGAGGTTTCACTCTGTTTTCTCCTATAGGGATACATGTATTTGGAACTCTAAATCCAACACGGTTTGTGCTAGCTCTTTGAAACTTGACACAATAAAGCAGTTTCAAGTTCTATGTCTATGGTTTGTTTGCTGTTGATGTAGCCCTAAGCAGAGACTGGCGAGAATCACTTTCATGGAAAGGGCCTGCCAAGCTTCCAAAAAACTACGAGTTGCCTGAAAATCTCAGCAAACACTTTTTCACCCAATCTTGATGATACTTTCAGGTAATGATCAGTACACCAAGCCCACTTGGCTCGCCAAATTTCTTTCTTCTAGGTTAAACCGTTCGTTGGCAGTAACCGGTTTCATTTTGAGGTTTCCTCTGTTTTTCTCCTATAGGGATACATGTATTTGGAACTCTAAATCCAACACGGTTTGTGCTAGCTCTTTGAAACTTGACACAATAAAGCAGTTTCAAGTTCTATCTCTATGGTTTGTTTGCTGTTGATGTAGCCCTAAGCAGAGACTGGCGAGAATCACTTTCATGGAAAGGGCCTGCCAAGCTTCCAAAGAACTACGAGTTGCCTGAAATCTCAGCAAACACTTTTTCACCCAATCTTGATGATACTTTCAGGTAATGATCAGTACACCAAGCCCACTTAGCTCGCCAAATTTCTTTCTTCTAGGATAAATCGTTCCTTGGCAGTAACCGGTTACATTTTGAGGTTTTCACTCTGTTTTCTCCTATAGGGATACATGTATTTGGAACTGTAAATCCAACACGGTTTGTGCTAGCTCTTTGAAACTTGACACAATAAAGCAGTTTCAAGTTCTATCTCTATGGTTTGTTTGCTGTTGATGTAGCCCTAAGCAGAGACTGGCGAGAATCACTTTCATGGAAAGGGCCTGCCAAGCTTCCAAAAAACTACGAGTTGCCTGAAATCTCAGCAAATACTTTTTCACCCAATCTTGATGATACTTTCAGCTAATGATCAGCACACCAAGCCCACTTGGCTCGCCAAATTTCGTTCTTCTAGGTTAAACCGTTCCTTGGCAGTAACCGGTTTCATTTTGAGGTTTCACTCTGTTTTCTCCTATAGGGATACATGTATTTGGAACTCTAAATCCAACACGGTTTGTGCTAGCTCTTTGAAACTTGACACAATAAAGCAGTTTCAAGTTCTATCTCATTGGTTTGTTTCTGTTGATGTAGGCCCTAAGCAGAGACTGGCGAGAATCACTTTCATGGAAAGGGCCTGCCAAGCTTCCAAAAAACTACGAGTTGCCTGAAATCTCAGCAAACACTTTTTCACCCAATCTTGATGATACTTTCAGCTAATGATCAGCACACCAAGCCCACTTGGCTCGCCAAATTTCGTTCTTCTAGGTTAAACCGTTCGTTGGCAGTAACCGGTTTCATTTTGAGGTTTCACTCTGTTTTCTCCTATAGGGATACATGTATTTGGAACTCTAAATCCAACACGGTTTGTGCTAGCTCTTTGAAACTTGACACAATAAAGCAGTTTCAAGTTCTATCTCTATGGTTTGTTTGCTGTTGATGTAGCCCTAAGCAGAGACTGGCGAGAATCACTTTCATGAAAAGGGCATGCCAAGCTTCCAAAAAACTACGAGTTGCCTGAAATCTCAGCAAACACTTTTTCACCCAATCTTGATGATACTTTCAGGTAATGATCAGTACACCAAGCCCACTTGGCTCGCCAAATTTCGTTCTTCTAGGTTAAACCGTTCGTTGGCAGTAACCGGTTTCATTTTGAGGTTTCACTCTGTTTTCTCCTATAGGGATACATGTATTTGGAACTCTAAATCCAACACGGTTTGTGCTAGCTCTTTGAAACTTGACACAATAAAGCAGTTTCATGTTCTATCTCTATGGTTTGTTTGCTGTTGATGTAGCCCTAAGCAGAGACTGGCGAGAATCACTTTCATGGAAAGGGCCTGCCAAGCTTCCAAAGAACTACGAGTTGCCTGAAATCTCAGCAAACACTTTTTCACCCAATCTTGATGATACTTTCAGGTAATGATCAGTACACCAAGCCCACTTGGCTCGCCAAATTTCGTTCTTCTAGGTTAAACCGTTCCTTGGCAGTAACCGGTTTCATTTTGAGGTTTCACTCTGTTTTCTCCTATAGGGGTACATGTATTTGGAACTCTAAATCCAACACGGTTTGTGCTAGCTCTTTGAAACTTGACACAATAAAGCAGTTTCAAGTTCTATCTCTATGGTTTGTTTGCTGTTGATGTACCCCTAAGCAGAGACTGGCGATAATCACTTACATGGAAAGGGCCTGCCAAGCTTCCAAAAAACTACGAGTTGCCTGAAATATCAGCAAACACTTTTTCACCCAATCTTGATGATACTTTCAGGTAATGATCAGTACACCAAGCCCACTTGGTTCGCCAAATTTCGTTCTTCTAGGTTAAACCGTTCGTTGGCAGTAACCGGTTTCATTTTGAGGTTTCACTCTGTTTTCTCCTATAGGGATACATGTATTTGGAACTCTAAATCCAACACGGTTTGTGCTAGCTCTTTGAAACTTGACACAATAAAGCAGTTTCAAGTTCTATCTCTATGGTTTGTTTGCTGTTGATGTAGCCCTAAGCAGAGACTGGCGAGAATCACTTTCATGGAAAGGGCCTGCCAAGCTTTCAAAAAACTACGAGTTGCCTGAAATCTAAGCAAACACTTTTTCACCCAATCTTGATGATACTTTCAGGTAATGATCAGTACACCAAGCCCACTTGGTTCGCCAAATTTCGTTCTTCTAGGTTAAACCGTTCCTTGGCAGTAACCGGTTTCATTTTGAGGTTTCACTCTGTTTTCTCCAATAGGGATACATGTATTTGGAACTCTAAATCCAACACGGTTTGTGCTAGCTCTTTGAAACTTGACACAATAAAGCAGTTTCAAGTTCTATCTCTATGGTTTGTTTGCTGTTGATGTAGCCCTAAGCAGAGACTGGCGAGAATCACTTTCATGGAAAGGGCCTGCCAAGCTTCCAAAAAACTACGAGTTGCCTGAAATCTCAGCAAACACTTTTTCACCCAATCTTGATGATACTTTCAGGTAATGATCAGTACACCAAGCCCACTTGGCTCGCCAAATTTCTTTCTTCTAGGTTAAACCGTTCGTTGGCAGTAACCGGTTTCATTTTGAGGTTTCCCTCTGTTTTCTCCTATAGGGATACATGTATTTGGAACTCTAAATCCAACACGGTTTGTGCTAGCTCTTTCAAACTTGACACAATAAAGCAGTTTCAAGTTCTATCTCTATGGTTTGTTTGCTGTTGATGTAGCCCTAAGCAGAGACTGGCGAGAATCACTTTCATGGAAAGGGCCTGCCAAGCTTCCAAAAAACTACGAGTTGCCTGAAATCTCAGCAAACACTTTTTCACCCAATCTTGATGATACTTTCAGCTAATGATCAGCACACCAAGCCCACTTGGCTCGCCAAATTTCGTTCTTCTAGGTTAAACCGTTCGTTCGCAGTAACCGGTTTCATTTTGAGGTTTCACTCTGTTTTCTCCTATAGGGATACATGTATTTGGAACTCTAAATCCAACACGGTTTGTGCTAGCTCTTTGAAACTTGACACAATAAAGCAGTTTCAAGTTCTATCTCTATGGTTTGTTTGCTGTTGATGTAGCCCTAAGCAGAGACTGGCGAGAATCACTTTCATGAAAAGGGCATGCCAAGCTTCCAAAAAACTACGAGTTGCCTGAAAACTCAGCAAACACTTTTTCACCCAATCTTGATGATACTTTCAGGTAATGATCAGTACACCAAGCCCACTTGGCTCGCCAAATTTCGTTCTTCTAAGTTAAACCGTTCGTTGGCAGTAACCGGTTTCATTTTGAGGTTTCACTCTGTTTTCTCCTATAGGGATACATGTATTTGGAACTCTAAATCCAACACGGTTTGTGCTAGCTCTTTGAAACTTGACACAATAAAGCAGTTTCAAGTTCTATCTCTATGGTTTGTTTGCTGTTGATGTAGCCCTAAGCAGAGACTGGCGAGAATCACTTTCATGGAAAGGGCCTGCCAAGCTTCCAAAAAACTACGAGTTGCCTGAAATCTCAGCAAACACTTTTTCACCCAATCTTGATGATACTTTCAGGTAATGATCAGTACACCAAGCCCACTTGGCTCGACAAATTTCGTTCTTCTAGGTTAAACCGTTCGTTCGCAGTAACCGGTTTCATTTTGAGGTTTCACTCTGTTTTCTCCTATAGGGATACATGTATTTGGAACTCTAAATCCAACACGGTTTGTGCTAGCTCTTTGAAACTTGACACAATAAAGCAGTTTCAAGTTCTATCTCTATGGTTTGTTTGCTGTTGATGTAGCCCTAAGCAGAGACTGGCGAGAATCACTTTCATGGAAAGGGCCTGCCAAGCTTCCAAAAAACTACGAGTTGCCTGAAATCTCAGCAAACACTTTTTCACCCAATCTTGATGATACTTTCAGGTAATGATCAGTACACCAAGCCCACTTGGCTCGCCAAATTTCGTTCTTCTAGGTTAAACCGTTCGTTCGCAGTAACCGGTTTCATTTTGAGGTTTCACTCTGTTTTCTCCTATAGGGATACATGTATTTGGAACTCTAAATCCAACACAGTTTGTGCTAGCTCTTTGAAACTTGACACAATAAAGCAGTTTCAAGTTCTATCTCTATGGTTTGTTTGCTGTTGATGTAGCCCTAAGCAGAGACTGGCGAGAATCACTTTCATGGAAAGGGCCTGCCAAGCTTCCAAAGAACTACGAGTTGCCTGAAATCTCAGCAAACACTTTTTCACCCAATCTTGATGATACTTCCACGTAATGATCAGTACACCAAGCCCACTTGGCTCGCCAAATTTCGTTCTTCTAGGTTAAACCGTTCCTTGGCAGTAACCGGTTTCATTTTGAGGTTTCACTCTGTTTTCTCCTATAGGGATACATGTATTTGGAACTCTAAATCCAACACGGTTTGTGCTAGCTCTTTGAAACTTGACACAATAAAGCAGTTTCAAGTTCTATCTCTATGGTTTGTTTGCTGTTGATGTAGCCCTAAGCAGAGACTGGCGAGAATCACTTTCATGGAAAGGGCCTGCCAAGCTTCCAAAAAACTACGAGTTGCCTGAAATCTCAGCAAACACTTTTTCACCCAATCTTGATGATACTTTCAGGTAATGATCAGTACACCAAGACCAGTTGGCTCGCCAAATTTCGTTTTTCTAGGTTAAACCGTTCGTTGGCAGTAAGCGGTTTCATTTTGAGGTTTCACTCTGTTTTCTCCTATAGGGATACATGTATTTGGAACTCTAAATCCAACAAGGTTTGTGCTAGCTCTTTGAAACTTGACACAATAAAGCAGTTTCAAGTTCTATCTCTATGGTTTGTTTGCTGTTGATGTAGCCCTAAGCAGAGACTGGCGAGAATCACTTTCATGGAAAGGGCCTGCCAAGCTTCCAAAAAACTACGAGTTGCCTGAAATCTCAGCAAACACTTTTTCACCCAATCTTGATGATACTTTCAGGTAATGATCAGTACACCAAGCCCACTTGGCTCGCCAAATTTCGTTCTTCTAGGTTAAACCGTTCCTTGGCAGTAACCGGTTTCATTTTGAGGTTTCACTCTGTTTTCTCCTATAGGGATACATGTATTTGGAACTCTAAATCCAACACGGTTTGTGCTAGCTCTTTGAAACTTGACACAATAAAGCAGTTTCAAGTTCTATCTCTATGGTTTGTTTGCTGTTGATGTAGCCCTAAGCAGAGACTGGCGAGAATCACTTTCATGGAAAGGGCCTGCCAAGCTTCCAAAAAACTACGAGTTGCCTGAAATCTCAGCAAACACTTTTTCACCCAATCTTGATGATACTTTCAGGTAATGATCAGTACACCAAGCCCACTTGGCTCGCCAAATTTCGTTCTTCTAGGTTAAACCGTTCGTTCGCAGTAACCGGTTTCATTTTGAGGTTTCACTCTGTTTTCTCCTATAGGGATACATGTATTTGGAACTCTAAATCCAACACAGTTTGTGCTAGCTCTTTGAAACTTGACACAATAAAGCAGTTTCAAGTTCTATCTCTATGGTTTGTTTGCTGTTGATGTAGCCCTAAGCAGAGACTGGCGAGAATCACTTTCATGGAAAGGGCCTGCCAAGCTTCCAAAGAACTACGAGTTGCCTGAAATCTCAGCAAACACTTTTTCACCCAATCTTGATGATACTTCCACGTAATGATCAGTACACCAAGCCCACTTGGCTCGCCAAATTTCGTTCTTCTAGGTTAAACCGTTCCTTGGCAGTAACCGGTTTCATTTTGAGGTTTCACTCTGTTTTCTCCTATAGGGATACATGTATTTGGAACTCTAAATCCAACACGGTTTGTGCTAGCTCTTTGAAACTTGACACAATAAAGCAGTTTCAAGTTCTATCTCTATGGTTTGTTTGCTGTTGATGTAGCCCTAAGCAGAGACTGGCGAGAATCACTTTCATGGAAAGGGCCTGCCAAGCTTCCAAAAAACTACGAGTTGCCTGAAATCTCAGCAAACACTTTTTCACCCAATCTTGATGATACTTTCAGGTAATGATCAGTACACCAAGACCAGTTGGCTCGCCAAATTTCGTTTTTCTAGGTTAAACCGTTCGTTGGCAGTAAGCGGTTTCATTTTGAGGTTTCACTCTGTTTTCTCCTATAGGGATACATGTATTTGGAACTCTAAATCCAACAAGGTTTGTGCTAGCTCTTTGAAACTTGACACAATAAAGCAGTTTCAAGTTCTATCTCTATGGTTTGTTTGCTGTTGATGTAGCCCTAAGCAGAGACTGGCGAGAATCACTTTCATGGAAAGGGCCTGCCAAGCTTCCAAAAAACTACGAGTTGCCTGAAATCTCAGCAAACACTTTTTCACCCAATCTTGATGATACTTTCAGGTAATGATCAGTACACCAAGCCCACTTGGCTCGCCAAATTTCTTTCTTCTAGGTTAAACCGTTCGTTCGCAGTAACCGGTTTCATTTTGAGGTTTCACTCTGTTTTCTCCTATAGGGATACATGTATTTGGAACTCTAAATCAAACACGGTTTGTGCTAGCTCTTTGAAACTTGACACAATAAAGCAGTTTCACGTTCTATCTCTATGGTTTTTTTGCTGTTGATGTAGCCCTAAGTAGAGACTGGCGAGAATCACTTTCATGGAAAGGGCCTGCCAAGCTTCCAAAAAACTACGAGTTGCCTGAAATCTCAGCACACCCCTTTTTCACCCAATCTTGATGAAACTTTCAGGTAATGATCAGTACACCAATCCCACTTGGCTCGCCAAATTTAGTTCTTCTAGGTTAAACCGTTCGTTGGCAGTAACCGGTTTCATTTTGAGGTTTCACTCTGTTTTCTCCTATAGGGATACATGTATTTGGAACTCTAAATCGAACACGGTTTGTGCTAGCTCTTTGAAACTTGACACAATAAAGCAGTTTCAAGTTCTATCTCTATGGTTTGTTTGCTGTTGATGTAGCCCTAAGCATAGACTGGCGAGAATCAATTCCATGGAAAGGGCCTGCCAAGCTTCTAAAAAACTAGGAGTTGCCCGAAATCTCAGCACACACTTTTTCACCCAATCTTGATGAAACTTTCAGGTAATGATCAGTACACCAATCCCACTTGGCTCGCCAAATTTCGTTCTTCTAGGTTAAATCATTCGTTGGCAGTAACCGGTTTCATTTTGAGGTTTCACTCTGTTTTCTCCTATACGGATACAGGTATTTGGAACTCTAAATCAAACACGGTTTGTGCTAGCTCTTTGAAACTTGACACAATAAAGCAGTTTCAAGTTCTTTCTCTATGGTTTGTTTGCTGTTGATGTAGCCCTAAGCAGAGACTCGCGAGAATCACTTTCATAAAAAGGGCCTGCCAAGCTTCCAAAAAACTACGAGTTGCCTGAAATCTCAGCACACCCTTTTTCACCCAATCTTGATGAAACTTTCAGGTAATGATCAGTAAACCAATCCCACTTGGCTCGCAAAACTTCCTTCTTCTAGGTTAAAACGTTCGTTGGCAGTAACCGGTTTCATTTTGAGGTTTCACTCTCTTTTCTCCTATAGGGATATATGTATTTGGAACTCTAAATCAAACACGGTTTGTGCTAGCTCTTTGAAACTTGACACAATAACGCAGTTTCAAGTTCTATCTCTATGGTTTGTTTGCTGTTGATGTAGCCCTAAGCAGAGACTGGCGAGAATCACTTTAATGGAAAGGGCCTGCCAAGCTTCCAAAAAACTACGAGTTGCCTGAAATCTCAGCACACACTTTTTCACCCAATCTTGATGAAACTTTCAGGTAATGATCAGTACACCAATCCCACTTGGCTCGCCAAATTTCGTTCTTCTAGGTTAAACCGTTCGTTGGCAGTAACCGGTTTCATTTTGAGGTTTCACTCTGTTTTCTCCTATAGAGATACATGTATTTGGAACTCTAAATCAAACACGGTTTGTGCTAGCTCTTTGAAACTTGACACAATAAAGCAGTGTCAAGTTCTATCTCTATGGTTTGTTTGCTGTTGATGTAGCCCTAAGCAGAGACAGGCGAGAATCACTTTCATGGAAAGGGCCTGCCAAGCTTCCAAAAAACTACGAGTTGCCTGAAATCTCAGCAAACACTTTTTCACCCAATCTTGATGAAACTTTCAGGTAATGATCAGTACACCAATCCCACTTGGCTCGCCAAATTTCGTTCTTCTAGGTTAAACCGTTCGTTGGCAGTAACCGGTTTCATTTTGAGGTTTCACTCTGTTTTCTCCGAGAGGAATACATGTATTTGGAACTCTAAATCATACACGGTTTGTTCTAGCTCTTTGAAACTTGACACAATAAAGCAGTTTCAAGTTCTATCTCTATGGTTTGTTTGCTGTTGATGTAGCCCTAAGCAGAGACTGGCGAGAATCACTTTCATGGAAAGGGCCTGCCAAGCTTCCAAAAATCTACGAGTTGCCTGAAATATCAGCACACCCTTTTTCACCCAATCTTGATGAAACTTTCAGGTAATGATCAGTACACCAATCCCACTTGGCTCACCAAATTTCGTTCTTCTAGGTTAAACCCTTCGTTTGTAGTAACCGGTTTCATTTTGAGGTTTCACTCTGTTATCTCCTATAGGGATACATGTATTTGGAACCTCTAAATCAAACACGGTTTGTGCTAGCTCTTTGAAACTTAACACAATAAAGCAGTTTCAAGTTCTGTCTCTACAGTTTGTTTGCTGTTGATGTAGCCCTAAGCAGAGACTGGCGAGAATCACTTTCATGGAAAGGGCCTGCCAAGCTTCCAAAAAACTACGAGTTGCCTGAAATCTCAGCAAACACTTTTTCACCCAATCTTGATGAAACTTTCAGGTAATGATCAGTACAGCAATCCCACTTGGCTTGCCAAATTTCGTTCTTCTAGGTTAATCCGTTCGTTGGCAGTAACCGGTTTCATTTTGAGGTTTCACTCTTTTTTCTCCAATAGGGATACATGCATTTGGAACTCTAAATCAAACACGGTTTGTGCTAGCTCTTTGAAACTTGACACAATAAAGCAGTTTCAAGTTCTATCTCTATGGTTTGTTTGCTGTTGATGTAGCCCTAAGCAGAGACTGGCGAGAATCACTTTCATGGAAAGGGCCTGCCAAGCTTCCAAAAAACTACGAGTTGCCTGAAATCTCAGCAAACACTTTTTCACCCAATCTTGATGAAACTTTCAGGTAATGATCAGTACACCAATCCCACTTGGCTCGCCAAATTTCGTTCTTCTAGGATAAACCGTTCGTTGGCAGTAACCGGTTTCATTTTGAGGTTTCACTCTGTTTTCTCCTATAGGGATACATGTATTTGGAACTCTAAATCAAACACGGTTTGTGCTAGCTCTTTGAAACTTGACACAATAAAGCAGTTTCAAGTTCTATCTCTATGGTTTGTTTGCTGTTGATGTAGCCCTAAGCAGAAACTGGCGAGAACCACTTTAATGGAAAGGGCCTGCCAAGCTTCCAAAAAACTACGAGTTGCCTGAAATCTCAGCAAACACTTTTTCACCCAATCTTGATGAAACTTTCAGGTAATGATCAGTACACCAATCCCACTTGGCTCGCCAAATTTCGTTCTTCTAGGTTCAACCGTTCGTTGGCAGTAACCGGTTTCATTTTGAGGTTTCACTCTGTTTTCTCCTATAGGGATACATGTATTTGGAACTCTAAATCAAACACAGTTTGGGCTAGCTCTTTGAAACTTGACACAATAAAGCAGTTTCAAGTTGTATCTCTATGGTTTGTTTGCTGTTGATGTAGCCCTAAGCAGAGACTGGCGAGAATCACTTACATGGAAAGGGCCTGCCAAGCTTCCAAACAATTACGAGTTGCCTGAAATCTAAGCAAACACTTTTTCACCCAATCTTGATGAAACTTTCAGGTAATGATCAGTACACCAATCCCACTTGGCTCGCCAAATTTCGTTCTTCTAGGTTAAACCGTTCGTTGGCAGTAACCGGTTTCATTTTGAGGTTTCACTCTTTTTTCTCCAATAGGGATACATGCATTTGGAACTCTAAATCAAACACGGTTTGTGCTAGCTCTTTGAAACTTGACACAATAAAGCAGTTTCAAGTTCTATCTCTATGGTTTGTTTGCTGTTGATGTAGCCCTAAGCAGAGACTGGCGAGAATCACTTTCATGAAAAGGGCCTGTCAAGCTGCCAAGTTTCCTGAAATCTCAGCACACACTTTTTCACCCAATCTTGATGAAACTTTCAGGTAATGATCAGTACACCAATCCCACTTGGCTCGCCAAATTTCGTTCTTCTAGGTTAAACCGGTCGTTGGCAGTAACCGGTTTCATTTTGAGGTTTCACTCTGTTTTCTCCTATAGGGATACATGTATTTGGAACTCTAAATCAAACACGGTTTGTGCTAGCTGTTTGAAACTTGACATAATAAAGCAGTTTCAAGTTCTATCTCTATGGTTTGTTTGCTGTTGATGTAGCCCTAAGCAGAGACTGGCGAGAATCACTTTCATGGAAAGGGCCTGCCAAGCTTCCAAAAAATTTCGAGTTGCCTGAAATCTCAGCACACACTTTTTCACCCAATCTTGATGAAAATTTCAGGTAATGATCAGTACACCAATCCCACTTGGCTCGCCAAATTTCGTTCTTCTAGGTTCAACCGTTCGTTGGCAGTAACCGGTTTCGTTTTTAGGTTTCACTCTTTTTTCTCCTATAGGGATACATGCATTTGGAACACTAAATCAAACACGGTTTGTGCTAGCTCTTTGAAACTTGACACAATAAAGCAGTTTCAAGTTCTATCTCTATGGTTTGTTTGCTGTTGATGTAGCCCTAAGCAGAGACTGGCGAGAATCACTTTCATGGAAAGGGCCTGCCAAGCTTCCAAAAAACTACGAGTTGCCTGAAATCTCAGCAAACACTTTTTCACCCAATCTTGATGAAACTTTCAGGTAATGATCAGTACACCAATCCCACTTGGCTCGCCAAATTTCGTTCTTCTAGGTTAAACCTTTCGTTGGCAGTAACCGGTTTCATTTTGAGGTTTCACTCTGTTTTTCCTATAGGGATACATGTATTTGGAACTCTAAATCAAACACGGTTTGTGCTAGCTCTTTGAAACTTGACACAATAAAGCAGTTTCAAGTTCTATCTCTATGGCTTGTTTGCTGTTGATGTAGCCCTAAGCAGAGACTGCCGAGAATCACTTTCATGGAAAGGGCCTGCCAAGCTTCCAAAAAACTACGAGTTTCCTGAAATCTCAGCAAACACTTTTTCACCCAATCTTGATGAAACTTTCAGGTAATGATCAGTACACCAATCCCACTTGGCTCGCCAAATGTCGTTCTTCTAGTTTAAACAGTTCGTTGGCAGTAACCGGTTTCATTTTGAGGTTTCACTCTGTTTTTCCTATAGGGATACATGTATTTGGAACTCTAAATCAAACACAGTTTGGGCTAGCTCTTTGAAACTTGACACAATAAAGCAGTTTCAAGTTCTATCTCTATGGTTTGTTTGCTGTTGATGTAGCCCTAAGCAGAGACTGGCGAGAATCACTTTCATGGAAAGGGCCTGCCAAGCTTCCAAAAAACTACGAGTTGCCTGAAATCTCAGCAAACACTTTTTCACCCAATCTTGATGATACTTTCAGGTAATGATCAGTACACCAATCCCACTTGTCTCGCCAAATTTCGTTCTTCTAGGTTAAACCGTTCGTTGGCAGTAACCGGTTTCATTTTGAGGTTTCACTCTGTTTTCTCCTATAGGGATACATGTATTTGGAACTCTAAATCAAACACGGTTTGTACTAGCTCTTTGAAACTTGACACAATAAAGCAGTTTCAAGTTCTATCTCTATGGTTTGTTTGCTGTTGATGTAGCCCTAAGCAGAGACTGGCGAGAATCACTTTCATGGAAAGGACCTGCCAAGCTTCCAAAAAACTACGAGTTGCCTGAAATCTAAGCAAACACTTTTTCACCCAATCTTGATGAAACTTTCAGGTAATGATCAGTACACCAATCCCACTTGGCTCGCCAAATTTCGTTCTTCTAGGTTAAACCGTTCGTTGGCAGTAACCGGTTTCATTTTGAGGTTTCACTCTTTTTTCTCCAATAGAAATACATGCATTTGGAACTCTAAATCAAACACGGTTTGTGCTAGCTCTTTGAAACTTGACACAATAAAGCAGTTTCAAGTTCTATCTCTATGGTTTGTTTGCTGTTGATGTAGCCCTAAGCAGAGACTGGCGAGAATCACTTTCATGAAAAGGGCCTGTCAAGCTGCCCAGTTTCCTGAAATCTCAGCACACACTTTTTCACCCAATCTTGATGAAACTTTCAGGTAATGATCAGTACTCCAATCCCAGTTGGCTCGCCAAATTTCGTTCTTCTAGGTTGAACCGTTCGTTGGCAGGAACCGGTTTCATATTGAGGTTTCACTCTGTTCTCTCCTATAGGGATACATGTATTTGGAACTCTAAATCAAACACGTTTTGTGCTAGCTCTTTGAAACTTGACACAATAAAGCAGTTTCAAGTTCTATCTCTATGGTGTGTTTGCTGTTGATGTAGCCCTAAGCAGAGACTGGCGAGAATCACTTTCATGAAAAGGGCCTGCCAAGCTTCCAAAAAACTACGAGTTGCCTGAAATCTAAGCAAACACTTTTTCACCCAATCTTGATGAAACTTTCAGATAATGATCAGTACACCAATCCCACTTGGCTCGCCAAATTTCGTTCTTCTAGGTTAAACCGTTCGTTGGCAGTAACCGGTTTCGTTTTGAGGTTTCACTCTTTTTTCTCCTATAGGGATACATGTATTTGGAACTCTAAATCAAACACGGTTTGTGCTAGCTCTTTGAAACTTGACACAATAAAGCAGTTTCAAGTTCTATCTCTATGGCTTGTTTGCTGTTGATGTAGCCCTAAGCAGAGACTGCCGAGAATCACTTTCATGGAAAGGGCCTGCCAAGCTTCCAAAAAACTACGAGTTGCCTGAAATCTCAGCAAACACTTTTTCACCCAATCTTGATGAAACTTTCAGGTAATGATCAGTACACCAATCCCACTTGGCTCGCCAAATTTCGTTCTTCTAGTTTAAACAGTTCGTTGGCAGTAACCGGTTTCATTTTGAGGTTTCACTCTGTTTTTCCTATAGGGATACATGTATTTGGAACTCTAAATCAAACACAGTTTGGGCTAGCTCTTTGAAACTTGACACAATAAAGCAGTTTCAAGTTCTATCTCTATGGTTTGTTTGCTGTTGATGTAGCCCTAAGCAGAGACTGGCGAGAATCACTTTCATGGAAAGGACCTGCCAAGCTTCCAAAAAACTACGAGTTGCCTGAAATCTCAGCAAACACTTTTTCACCCAATCTTGATGAAACTTTCAGGTAATGATCAGTACACCAATCCCACTTGGCTCGCCAAATTTCGTTCTTCTAGGTTAAACCGTTCGTTGGCAGTAACCGGTTTCATTTTGAGGTTTCACTCTTTTTTCTCCTATAGGGATACATGCATTTGGAACTCTAAATCAAACACGGTTTGTGCTAGCTCTTTGAAACTTGACACAATAAAGCAGTTTCAAGTTCTATCTCTATGGTTTGTTTGCTGTTGATGTAGCCCTAAGCAGATACTGGCGAGAATCACTTTCATGGAAAGGGCCTGCCAAGCTTCCAAAAAACTACGAGTTGCCTGAAATCTCAGGAAACACTTTTTCACCCAATCTTGATGAAACTTTCAGGTAATGATCAGTACAGCAATCCCACTTGGCTCGCCAAATTTCGTTCTTCTAGGTTAAACCGTTCGTTGGCAGTAACCGGTTTCATTTTGAGGTTTCACTCTTTTTTCTCCTATAGGGATACATGCATTTGGAACTCTAAATCAAACACGGTTTGTGCTAGCTATTTGAAACTTGACACAATAAAGCAGTTTCAAGTTCTATCTCTATTGCTTGTTTGCTGTTGATGTAGCCCTAAGCAGAGACTGCCAAGAATCACTTTCATGGAAAGGGCCTGCCAAGCTTCCAAAAAACTACGAGATGCCTGAAATCTCAGCAAACACTTTTTCACCCAATCTTGATGAATCTTTCAGGTAATGATCAGTACACAAATCCCACTTGGCTCGCCAAATTTCGTTCTTCTATGTTAAACCGTTCGTTGGCAGTAACCGGTTTCATTTTGAGTTTCACTCTGTTTTCTCCTATAGGGATACATGTATTTGGAACTCTAAATCAAATACGGTTTGTGCTAGCTCTTTGAAACTTGACACAATAAAGCAGTTTCAAGTTGTATCTCTATGGTTTGTTTGCTGTTGATGTAGCCCTAAGCAGAGAATGGCGAGAATCACTTTCATCTAAAGCGCCTGCCAAGCTTCCAAAAAACTACGAGTTGTCTGAAATCTAAGCAAACACTTTTTCACCCAATCTTGATGAAACTTTCAGGTAATGATCAGTACACCAATCCCACTTGTCTTGCCAAATTTCGTTCTTCTAGGTTAAACCGTTCGTTGGCAGTAACCGGTTTCATTTTGAGGTTTCACTCTGTTTTCTCCTATAGGGATACATGTATTTGGAACTCTAAATCAAAACGGTTTGTGCTAGCTCTTTGAAACTTGACACAATAAAGCAGTTTCAAGTTCTATCTCTATGGTTTGTTTGCTGTTGATGTAGCCCAAAGCAGAGACTGGCGAGAATCACTTTCATGGAAAGGGCCTGCCAAGCTTCCAAAAAACTACGAGTTGCTTGAAATCTCAGCAAACACTTTTTCACCCAATCTTGATGATACTTTCAGGTAATGATCAGTACACCAATCCCACTTGTCTCGCCAAATTTCGTTCTTCTATGTTAAACCGTTCGTTGGCAGTAACCGGTTTCATTTTGAGGTTTCACTCTGTTTACTCCTATAGGGATACATGTATTTGGAACTCTAAATCAAACACGGTTTGTGCTAGCTCTTTGAAACTTGACACAATAAAGCAGTTTCAAGTTCTATCTCTATGGTTTGTTTGCTGTTGATGTAGCCCTAAGCAGAGACTGGCGAGAATCACTGTCATGAAAAGGGCCTGCCAAGCTTCCAAAAAAACTACGAGTTTCCTGAAATCTTAGCACACCCTTTTTCACCCAATCTTGATGAAACTTTCAGGTAATGATCAGTACACCAATCCCACTTGGCTCGCCAAATTTTGTTCTTCTAGGTTAAACCGTTTTTGGCAGTAACCGGTTTCGTTTTGAGGTTTCACTCTTTTTTCTCCTATAGGGATACATGTATTTGGAACTCTGAATCAAACACGGTTTGTGCTAGCTCTTTGAAACTTTGACACAATAAAGCAGTTTCAAGTTCTATATCTATGGTTTGTTTGCTGTTGGTGTAGCCCTTAGCAGAGACTGGCGAGAATCACTTTCATGGAAAGGGCCTGCGAAGCTTCCAAAAAATTAAGAGTTGCCTGAAATCTCAGCAAACACTTTTTAACCCAATCTTGATGAAACTTTCAGGTAATGATCAGTACACCAATCCCACTTGGCTCGCCAAATATCGTTCTTCTAGGTTAAACCGTTTTTTTGGCAGTAACCGGTTTCGTTTTGAGGTTTCACTCTTTTTTCTCCTATAGGGATACATGTATTTGGAACTCTAAATCAAACACGGTTTGTGCTAGCTCCTTGAAACTTGACACAATAAAGCAGTATCAAGTTCTATCTCTGTGGATTGTTTGCTGTTGATGTAGCCCTAAGCAGAGACTGGCGAGAATTACTTTCATGGAAAGGGCCTGCCAAGCTTCCAAAAAACTACGAGTTGCCTGAAATCTCAGCAAACACTTTTTCACCTAATCTTGATGAAACTTTCAGGTAATGATCAGTACACAAATCCCACTTGGCTCGCCAAATTTCGTTCTTCTAGGTTAAACCGTTCGTTGGCAGTAACCGGTTTCATTTTGAGGTTTCACTCTGTTTTCTCCTATAGGGATACATGTATTTGGAACTCTAAATCAAATACGGTTTGTGCTAGCTCTTTGAAACTTGACACAATAAAGCAGTTTCAAGTTGTATCTCTATGGTTTGTTTGCTGTTGATGTAGCCCTAAGCAGAGAATGGCGAGAATCACTTTCATGGAAAGCGCCTGCCAAGCTTCCAAAAAACTACGAGTTGTCTGAAATCTAAGCAAACACTTTTTCACCCAATCTTGATGAAACTTTCAGGTAATGATCAGTACACCAATCCCACTTGGCTCTCCAAATTTCGTTCTTCTAGGTTAAACCGTTCGTCGGCAGTAACCGGTTTCATTTTGAGGTTTCACTCTGTTTTCTCCTATAGGGATACATGCATTTGAAACTCTAAATCAAACATGGTTTGTGCTAGCTCTTTGAAACTTGACACAATAAAGCAGTTTCAAGTTCTATCACTATGGTTTGTTTGCTGTTGATGTAGCCCTAAGCAGAGACTGGCAAGAATCACTTTCATGGAAAGCGCCTGCCAAGCTTCCAAAAAACTACGAGTTGCCTGAAATCTCAGCAACACTTTTTCACCCAATCTTGAAGAAACTTTCAGGTAATGATCAGTACAGCAATACCACTTGGCTCGCCAAATTTCGTTCTTCTAGGTTAAACCGTTCGTTGGCAGTAACCGGTTTCATTTTGAGGTTTCACTCTTTTTTCTCCTATAGGGATACATGCATTTGGAACTCTAAATCAAACACGGTTTGTGCTAGCTCTTTGAAACTTGACACAATAAAGCAGTTTCAAGTTCTATCTCTATGGTTTGTTTGCTGTTGATGTAGCCATAAGCAGAGACTGGCGAGAATCACTTTCATGGAAAGGGCCTGCCAAGCTTCCAAAAAACTACCAGTTGCCTGAAATCTCAGCAAACACTTTTTCAACCAATTTTGATGATACTTTCAGGTAATGATCAGGACACCAATCCCACTTGGCTCGCCAAATTTCGTTCTTCTAGGTTAAACCGTTCGTTGGCAGTAACCGGTTTCATTTTGAGGTTTCACTCTGTTTTCTCCTATAGGGATACATGTATTTGGAACTCTAAATCAAACACGGTTTGTGCTAGCTCTTTGAAATTTGACACAATACAGCAGTTTCAAGTTCTATCTCTATGGTTTGTTTGTTGTTGATGTAGCCCTAAGCAGAGACTGGCGAGAATCACTTTCATGGAAAGATCCTGCCAAGCTTCCAAAAAACTACGAGTTGCCTGAAATCTCAGCAAACACTTTTTCACCCAATCTTGATGAATCTTTCAGGTAATGATCAGTACACCAATCCCACTTGGCTCGCCAAATTTCGTTCTTCTAGGTTAAACCGTTCGTTGGCAGTAACCGGTTTCATTTTGAGGTTTCACTGTGTTTTCTCCTATAGGAATACATGTATTTGGAACTCTAAATCCAACACGGTTTGTGCTAGCTCTTTGAAACTTGACACAATAAAGCAGTTTCAAGTTCTATCTCTATGGTTTGTTTGCTGTTGATGTAGCCCTAAGCAGAGACTGGCGAGAATCACTTTCATGGAAAGATCCTGCCAAGCTTCCAAAAAACTACGAGTTGCCTGAAATCTCAGCAAACACTTTTTCACCCAATCTTGATAATACTTTCAGGTAATAATCAGTACACCAATCCAACTTGGCTCGCCAAATTTCGTTCTTCTAGGTTAAACCGTTCCTTGGCAGTAACCGGTTTCATTTTGAGGTTTCACTCTGTTTTCTCCTATAGGGATACATGTATTTGGAACTCTAAATAAAACACGGTTTGTGCTAGCTCTTTGAAACTTGACACAATAAAGCAGTTTCAAGTTCTATGTCTATGGTTTGTTTGCTGTTGATGTAGCTTTATGATGAGACTGGCGAGAATCACTTTCATGGAAAGGGCCTGCCAAGCTTCCAAAAAACTACGAGTTGCCTGAAATGTAAGCAAACACTTTTTACCCAATCTTGATGAAACTTTCAGGTAATGATCAGTACACCAATCCCACTTGGCTCGCCAAATTTCGTTCTTCTAGGTTAAACCGTTCGTTGGCAGTAACCGGTTTCATTTTGAGGTTTCACTCTGTTTTCTCCTATAGGGATACATATATTTGGAACTCTAAATCAAACACGGTTTGTGCTATCTCTTTGAAACTTGACACAATAAAGCAGTTTCAAGTTCTATCTGTATGGTTTGTTTGCTGTTGATGTAGCCCTAAGCAGAGACTGGCGAGAATCACTTTCATGGAAAGGGCCTGCCAAGCTTCCAAAAAACTACGAGTTGCCTGAAATCTCAGCACACACTTTTTCACCAAATCTTGATGAAACGTTCAGGTAATGATCAGTACACCAATCCCACTTGGATCGTTAAATTTCGTTCTTCTACGTTAAACCGTTCATTGGCAGTAACGGGTTTCATTTTGAGGTTTCACTCTGTTTTCTCCTATACGGATACATGTATTTGGAACTCTAAAGCAAACACGGTTTGTGCTAGCTCTTTGAAACTTGACACAACAAAGCAGTTTCATGTTCTATCTCTATGGTTTGTTTGCTGTTGATGTAGCCCTAAGCAGAGACTGGCGAGAATCACGTTCATGGAAAGCGCCCGCCAAGCTTCCAAAAAACTACGAGTTGCCTGAAAGCTCAGCAAACACTTTTTTACCCAATCTTGATGATACTTTCAGGTAATGATCAGTACACCAATCCCACTTGGCTCTCCAAATTTCGTTCTTCTAGGTTAAACCGTTCGTCGGCAGTAACCGGTTTCATTTTGAGGTTTCACTCTGTTTTCTCCTATAGGGATACATGTATTTGAAACTCTAAATCAAACACGGTTTGTGCTAGCTCTTTGAAACTTGACACAATAAAGCAGTTTCAAGTTCTATCTCTATAGTTTTTTTGCTGTTGATGTAGCCGTAAGCAGAGACTGGCAAGAATCACTTTCATGGAAAGGGCCTGCCAAGCTTCCAAAAAACTACCAGTTGCCTGAAATCTCAGCAAACACTTTTTCACCCAATCTTGATGATACTTTCAGGTAATGATCAGTACACCAATCCCACTTGTCTCGCCAAATTTCGTTCTTCTATGTTAAACCGTTCGTTGGCAGTAACCGGTTTTATTTTTAGGTTTCACTCTGTTTTCTCCTATAGGGATACATGTATTTGGAACTCTAAATCCAACACGGTTTGTGCTAGCTCTTTGAAACTTGACACAATAAAGCAGTTTCAAGTTCTATCTCTATGGTTTGTTTGCTGTTGATGTAGCCCTAAGCAGAGACTGGCGAGAATCACTTTCATGGAAAGGGCCTGCCAAGCTTCCAAAAAACTACGAGTTGCCTGAAATCTCAGCAAACACTTTTTCACCCAATCTTGATGATACTTTCAGGTAATGATCAGTACACCAATCCCACTTGTCTCGCCAAATTTCGTTCTTCTAGTTAAACCGTTCGTTGGCAGTAACCGGTTTCATTTTGAGGTTTCACTCTGTTTTCTCCTATAGGGATACATGTATTTGGAACTCTAAATCAAACACGGTTTGTGCTAGCTCTTTGAAACTTGACACAATAAAGCAGTTTCAAGTTCTATCTCTATGGTTTGTTTGCTGTTGATGTAGCCCTAAGCAGAGACTGGCGAGAATCACTTTCATGGAAAGGACCTGCCAAGCTTCCAAAAAACTACGAGTTGCCTGAAATCTAAGCAAACACTTTTTCACCCAATCTTGATGAAACTTTCAGGTAATGATCAGTACAGCAATCCCACTTGGCTCGCCAAATT
Organism: Ictidomys tridecemlineatus; assembly: GCF_052094955.1. NCBI lineage: Eukaryota > Metazoa > Chordata > Mammalia > Rodentia > Sciuridae > Ictidomys > Ictidomys tridecemlineatus. Next base: position 5,849 of record NW_027522817.1, on the reverse strand, counting down.
TCGTTCTTCTAGGTTAAACCGTTCGTTGGCAGTAACCGGTTTCATTTTGAGGTTTCACTCTTTTTTCTCCTATAGGGATACATGCATTTGGAACTCTAAATCAAACACGGTTTGTGCTAGCTCTTTGAAACTTGACACAATAAAGCAGTTTCAAGTTCTATCTCTATTGCTTGTTTGCTGTTGATGTAGCCCTAAGCAGAGACTGCCAAGAATCACTTTCATGGAAAGGGCCTGCCAAGCTTCCAAAAAACTACGAGATGCCTGAAATCTCAGCAAACACTTTTTCACCCAATCTTGATGAATCTTTCAGGTAATGATCAGTACACAAATCCCACTTGGCTCGCCAAATTTCGTTCTTCTAGGTTAAACCGTTCGTTGGCAGTAACCGGTTTCATTTTGAGGTTTCACTCTGTTTTCTCCTATAGGGATACATGTATTTGGAACTCTAAATCAAATACGGTTTGTGCTAGCTCTTTGAAACTTGACACAATAAAGCAGTTTCAAGTTGTATCTCTATGGTTTGTTTGCTGTTGATGTAGCCCTAAGCAGAGAATGGCGAGAATCACTTTCATCTAAAGCGCCTGCCAAGCTTCCAAAAAACTACGAGTTGTCTGAAATCTAAGCAAACACTTTTTCACCCAATCTTGATGAAACTTTCAGGTAATGATCAGTACACCAATCCCACTTGTCTTGCCAAATTTCGTTCTTCTAGGTTAAACCGTTCGTTGGCAGTAACCGGTTTCATTTTGAGGTTTCACTCTGTTTTCTCCTATAGGGATACATGTATTTGGAACTCTAAATCAAACACGGTTTGTGCTAGCTCTTTGAAACTTGACACAATAAAGCAGTTTCAAGTTCTATCTCTATGGTTTGTTTGCTGTTGATGTAGCCAAAGCAGAGACTGGCGAGATCACTTTCATGGAAAGGGCCTGCCAAGCTTCCAAAAAACTACGAGTTGCTTGAAATCTCAGCAAACACTTTTTCACCCAATCTTGATGATACTTTCAGGTAATGATCAGTACACCAATCCCACTTGTCTCGCCAAATTTCGTTCTTCTATGTTAAACCGTTCGTTGGCAGTAACCGGTTTCATTTTGAGGTTTCACTCTGTTTACTCCTATAGGGATACATGTATTTGGAACTCTAAATCAAACACGGTTTGTGCTAGCTCTTTGAAACTTGACACAATAAAGCAGTTTCAAGTTCTATCTCTATGGTTTGTTTGCTGTTGATGTAGCCCTAAGCAGAGACTGGCGAGAATCACTGTCATGAAAAGGGCCTGCCAAGCTTCCAAAAAAACTACGAGTTTCCTGAAATCTTAGCACACCCTTTTTCACCCAATCTTGATGAAACTTTCAGGTAATGATCAGTACACCAATCCCACTTGGCTCGCCAAATTTTGTTCTTCTAGGTTAAACCGTTTTTTGGCAGTAACCGGTTTCGTTTTGAGGTTTCACTCTTTTTCTCCTATAGGGATACATGTATTTGGAACTCTGAATCAAACACGGTTTGTGCTAGCTCTTTGAAACTTGACACAATAAAGCAGTTTCAAGTTCTATATCTATGGTTTGTTTGCTGTTGATGTAGCCCTTAGCAGAGACTGGCGAGAATCACTTTCATGGAAAGGGCCTGCGAAGCTTCCAAAAAATTTAGAGTTGCCTGAAATCTCAGCAAACACTTTTTAACCCAATCTTGATGAAACTTTCAGGTAATGATCAGTACACCAATCCCACTTGGCTCGCCAAATATCGTTCTTCTAGGTTAAACCGTTTTTTGGCAGTAACCGGTTTCGTTTTGAGGTTTCACTCTTTTTTCTCCTATAGGGATACATGTATTTGGAACTCTAAATCAAACACGGTTTGTGCTAGCTCCTTGAAACTTGACACAATAAAGCAGTATCAAGTTCTATCTCTGTGGATTGTTTGCTGTTGATGTAGCCCTAAGCAGAGACTGGCGAGAATTACTTTCATGGAAACGGCCTGCCAAGCTTCAAAAAAACTACGAGTTGCCTGAAATCTCAGCAAACACTTTTTCACCTAATCTTGATGAAACTTTCAGGTAATGATCAGTACACAAATCCCACTTGGCTCGCCAAATTTCGTTCTTCTAGGTTAAACCGTTCGTTGGCAGTAACCGGTTTCATTTTGAGGTTTCACTCTGTTTTCTCCTATAGGGATACATGTATTTGGAACTCTAAATCAAATACGGTTTGTGCTAGCTCTTTGAAACTTGACACAATAAAGCAGTTTCAAGTTCTATCTCTATGGTTTGTTTGTTGTTGATGTAGCCCTAAGCAGAGACTGGCGAGAATCACTTTCATGGAAAGATCCTGCCAAGCTTCCAAAAAACTACGAGTTGCCTGAAATCTCAGCAAACACTTTTTAACCCAATCTTGATGAATCTTTCAGGTAATGATCAGTACACCAATCCCACTTGGCTCGCCAAATTTCGTTCTTCTAGGTTAAACCGTTCGTTGGCAGTAACCGGTTTCATTTTGAGGTTTCACTCTTTTTTCTCCTATAAGGATACATGTATTGGGAACTCTAAAGCAAACACGGTTTGTGCTAGCTCTTTGAAACTTGACACAATAAAGCATTTTCAAGTTCTATGTCTATGGTTTGTTTGCTGTTGATGTAGCCCTAAGCAGCGACTGGCGAGAATCACTTTAATGGAAAGAGCCTGCCAAGCTTCCAAAAAACTACGAGTTGCCTGAAATCTCAGCAAACACTTTTTCACCCAATCTTGATAATACTTTCAGGTAATAATCAGTACACCAATCCAACTTGGCTCGCCAAATTTCGTTCTTCTAGGTTAAACCGTTCCTTGGCAGTAACCGGTTTCATTTTGAGGTTTCACTCTGTTTTCTCCTATAGGGATACATGTATTTGGAACTCTAAATAAAACACGGTTTGTGCTAGCTCTTTGAAACTTGACACAATAAAGCAGTTTCAAGTTCTATGTCTATGGTTTGTTTGCTGTTGATGTAGCTTTATGATGAGACTGGCGAGAATCACTTTCATGGAAAGGGCCTGCCAAGCTTCCAAAAAACTACGAGTTGCCTGAAATGTAAGCAAACACTTTTTACCCAATCTTGATGAAACTTTCAGGTAATGATCAGTACACCAATCCCACTTGGCTCGCCAAATTTCGTTCTTCTAGGTTAAACCGTTCGTTGGCAGTAACCGGTTTCATTTTGAGGTTTCACTCTGTTTTCTTCTATAGGGATACATATATTTGGAACTCTAAATCAAACACGGTTTGTGCTATCTCTTTGAAACTTGACACAATAAAGCAGTTTCAAGTTCTATCTGTATGGTTTGTTTGCTGTTGATGTAGCCTAAGCAGAGACTGGCGAGAATCACTTTCATGGAAAGGGCCTGCCAAGCTTCCAAAAAACTACGAGTTGCCTGAAATCTCAGCACACACTTTTTCACCAAATCTTGATGAAACGTTCAGGTAATGATCAGTACACCAATCCCACTTGGATCGTTAAATTTCGTTCTTCTACGTTAAACCGTTCATTGGCAGTAACGGGTTTCATTTTGAGGTTTCACTCTGTTTTCTCCTATACGGATACATGTATTTGGAACTCTAAAGCAAACACGGTTTGTGCTAGCTCTTTGAAACTTGACACAACAAAGCAGTTTCATGTTCTATCTCTATGGTTTGTTTGCTGTTTATGTAGCCCTAAGCAGAGACTGGCGAGAATCACGTTCATGGAAAGCGCCTGCCAAGCTTCCAAAAAACTACGAGTTGCCTGAAAGCTCAGCAAACACTTTTTTACCCAATCTTGATGATACTTTCAGGTAATGATCAGTACACCAATCCCACTTGGCTCTCCAAATTTCGTTCTTCTAGGTTAAACCGTTCGTCGGCAGTAACCGGTTTCATTTTGAGGTTTCACTCTGTTTTCTCCTATAGGGATACATGTATTTGAAACTCTAAATCAAACACGGTTTGTGCTAGCTCTTTGAAACTTGACACAATAAAGCAGTTCCAAGTTCTATCTCTATGGTTTTTTTGCTGTTGATGTAGCCGTAAGCAGAGACTGGCAAGAATCACTTTCATGGAAAGGGCCTGCCAAGCTTCTTAAAAACTACGAGTTTCCTGAAATCTCAGCAAACACTTTTTCACCCAATCTTGATGAAACTTTCATGTAATGATCAGTACACCATTCCCACTTGGCTCGCCAAATTTCGTTCTTCTAGGTTAAATCGTTCCTTGGCAGTAACCGGTTTCATTTTGAGGTTTCACTCTTTTTTTTTCCTATAGGGATACATGCATTTGAAACTCTAAATCAAACACGGTTTGTGCTAGCTCTTTGAAACTTGACACAATAAAGCAGTTTCAAGTTCTATCTCTATGGTTTGTTTGCTGTTGATGTAGCCCTTAGCAGAGACTGGCGAGAATCACTTTCATAAAAAGGGCCTCCAAATCTTCCAAAAAATTACGAGTTGCCTGAAATCTCAGCAAACACTTTTTAACCCAATCTTGATGAAACTTTCAGGTAATGATCAGTTCACCAATCCCACTTGGCTCGCCAAATTTCGTTCTTCTAGGTTAAACGGTTTTTTGGCAGTAACCGGTTTCGTTTTGAGGTTTCACTCTTTTTTCTCCTATACGGATACATGTATTTGGAACTCTAAATCAAACACGGTTTGTGCTAGCTCCTTGGAACTTGACACAATAAAGCAGTATCAAGTTCTATCTCTGTGGTTTGTTTGCTGTTGATGTAGCCCTAAGCAGAGACTGGCGAGAATCACTTTCATGGAAAGGGCCTGCCAAGCTTCCAAGAAACTACGAGTTGCCTGAAATCTCAGCAAACACTTTTTCACCCAATCTTGATGAAACTTTCAGGTAATGAGCAGTACACAAATCCACTTGGCTCGCCAAATTTCGTTCTTCTAGGTTAAACCGTTCGTTGGCAGTAACCGGTTTCATTTTGAGGTTTCACTCTGTTTTCTCCTATAGGGATACATGTATTTGGAACTCTAAATCAAACACGGTTTGTGCTAGCTCTTTGAAACTTGACACAATAAAGCAGTTTCAAGTTGTATCTCTATGGTTTGTTTACTGTTGATGTAGCCCTAAGCAGAGACTGGCGAGAATCACTTTCATGGAAAGCGCCTGCCAAGCCTCCAAAAAACTACGAGTTGCCTGAAATCTAAGCAAACACTTTTTCACCCAATCTTGATGAAACTTTCAGGTAATGATCAGTACACCAATCCCACTTGGCTCACCAAATTCCGTTCTTCTAGGTTAAACCGTTCGTTGGCAGTAACCGGTTTCATTTTGAGGTTTCACTCTGTTTTCTCCTATAGGGATACATGTATTTGGAACTCTAAATCAAACACGGTTTGTGCTAGCTCTTTGAAATTTGACACAATAAAGCAGTTTCATGTTCTATCTCTATGGTTTGTTTGCTGTTGATGTAGCCATAAGCAGAGACTGGCGAGAATCACTTTCATGGAAAGGGCCTGCCAAGCTTCCAAAAAACTACCAGTTTCCTGAAATCTCAGCAAACACTTTTTCACCCAATCTTGATGATATTTTCAGGTAATGATCAGTACACCTATCCCACTTGTCTTGCCAAATTTCGTTCTTCTATGTTAAACCGTTCGTTGGCAGTAACCGGTTTCATTTTGAGGTTTCACTCTGTTTTCTCCTATAGGGATACATGTATTTGGAACTCTAAATCCAACACGGTTTGTGCTAGCTCTTTGAAACTTGACACAATAAAGCAGTTTCAAGTTCTATCTCTATGGTTTGTTTGCTGTTGATGTAGCCCAAAGCAGAGCCTGGCGAGAATCACTTTCATGAGAAGGGCCTGAAAAGCTTCCAAAAAACTA
>NW_027522816.1:45261-76375 GCF_052094955.1 Ictidomys tridecemlineatus | reverse complement strand
CTATGCTTTGTTTGCTCTTGATGTAGCCCTAAGCAGAGACTGGCGAAAATCACTTTAATGGAAAGGGGTTGCCAAGCTTCCAAAAAACTACGAGTTGCCTGAAATCTCAGCAAACATTTTTTCACCCAATCTTGATGATTCTTTCAGGTAATCATCAGAACACCAAAACCACTTGGCTCACCAAATTTCGTTCTTCTAGGTTAAACCGTTCGTTTGCAGTAACCGTTTTCATTTTAAGGTTTCACTCTCTTTTCTCCTATAGGGATACATGTATTTGGAACTCTAAATCAAACATGGTTTGTGCTAGCTCTTTGAAACTTGAAAAAATAAAGCACTTTCAAGTTCTGTTACTATGGTTTGTTTGCTGTTGATGTACCCCTAAGCAGAGACTGGCGAAAATCACTTTCATGGAAAGGGGTTGCCAAGCTTCCAAAAAACTACGAGTTGCCTGAAATCTCAGCAAACATTTTTTCACCCAATCTTGATGATTCTTTCAGGTAATGATCAGTACACCAAAACCACTTGGCTCACCAAATTTCGTTCTTCTAGGTTAAACTTTTCGTTTGCAGTAACGGTTTTCATTTTTAGGTTTCACTCTGTTTTCTCCTATAGGGATACATGTATTTGGAACTCTAAATCAAACACGGTTTTTGCTAGCTCTTTGAAACTTGACACAATAAAGCAGTTTCAAGTTCTATCTCTATGCTTTGTTTGCTGTTGATGTAGCCCTAAGCAGAGACTGGCGAAAGTGACTTTCATGGAAAGGGGTTGCCAAGCTTCCAAAAATCTACGAGTTGCCTGAAATCTCAGCAAACATTTTTTCACCCAATCTTGATGATTCTTTCAGGTAATGATCAGTACACCAAAACCACTTGGCTCACCAAATTTCGTTTTTCTAGGTTAAACCGTTCGTTTGCAGTAAACGTTTTCATTTTTAGGTTTCACTCTGTTTTCTCCTATAGGGATTCATGTATTTGGAACTCTAAATCAAACACGGTTTGTGCTAGCTCTTTGAATCTTGACACAATAAAGCAGTTTCACGTTCTATCTCTATGGTTTGTTTGCTGTTGATGTAGCCCTAAGCAGAGACTGGCGAAAATCACTTTCATGGAAAGGGGTTGCCAAGCTTCCAAAAAACTACGAGTTGCCTGAAATCTTAGCAAACATTTTTTCACCCCATCTTGATAATTCTTTCAGGTAATGCTCAGTACACCAAAACCCCTTGGCTCACCAAATTTCGTTCTTCTAGGTTACACCGTTCGTTTGCAGTAACCGTTTTCATTTTTAGGTTTCACTCTGTTTTCTCCTATAGGGATACATGTATTTGGAACTCTAAATCAAACACGGTTTGTGCTAGCTCTTTGAAACTTGACACAATAAAGCAGTTTCCAGTTCTATCTCTATGCTTTGTTTGCTCTTGATGTAGCCCTAAACAGAGACTGGCGAAATCACTTTAATGGAAAGGGGTTGCCAAGCTTCCAAAAAACTACCAGTTGCCTGAAATCTCAGCAAACATTTTTTCACCCAATCTTGATGATTCTTTCAGGTAATCATCAGTACACCAAAACCACTTGGCTCACCAAATTTCGTTCTTCTAGGTTAAACCGTTCGTTTGCAGTAACCGTTTTCATTTTAAGGTTTCACTCTCTTTTCTCCTATAGGGATACATGTATTTGGAACTCTAAATCAAACATGGTTTGTGCTAGCTCTTTGAAACTTGAAAAAATAAAGCACTTTCAAGTTCTGTTACTATGGTTTGTTTGCTGTTGATGTACCCCTAAGCAGAGACTGGCGAAAATCACTTTCATGGAAAGGGGTTGCCAAGCTTCCAAAAAACTACGAGTTGCCTGAAATCTCAGCAAGCATTTTTTCACCCAATCTTGATGATTCTTTCAGGTAATGATCAGTACACCAAAACCCCTTGGCTCACCAAATTTCGTTCTTCTAGGTTACACCGTTCGTTTGCAGTAACCGTTTTCATTTTTAGGTTTCACTCTGTTTTCTCCTATAGGGATACATGTATTTGGAACTCTAAATCAAACACGGTTTGTGCTAGCTCTTTGAAACTTGACACAATAAAGCAGTTTCAAGTTCTATCTCTATGCTATGTTTGCTGTTGATGTAGCCCTAAGCAGAGACTGGCGAAAATCACTTTCATGGAAAGGGGTTGCCAAGCTTCCAAAAAACTACGTGTTGCCTGAAATCTCAGCAAACATTTTTTCACCCAATCTTGATGATTCTTTCAGGTAATGATCAGTACACCAAAACCACTTGGCTCACCAAATTTCGTTTTTCTAGGTTAAACCGTTCGTTTGCAGTAACCGTTTTCATTTTTAGGTTTCACTCTGTTTTCTCCTATAGGGATTCATGTATTTGGAACTCTAAATCAAATACGGTTTGTGCTAGCTCTTTGAATCTTGACACAATACAGCAGTTTCCAGTTCTATCTCTATGGTTTGTTTGCTGTTGATGTAGCCCTAAGCAGAGACTGGCGAAAATCACTTTCATGGAAAGGGGTTGCCAAGCTTCCAAAAAACTACGAGTTGCCTGAAATCTCAGCAAACATTTTTTTCACCCCATCTTGATGATTCTTTCAGGTAATGATCAGTAAACCAAAACCCCTTGGCTCAACAAATTTCGTTCTTCTAGGTTACACCGTTCGTTTGCAGTAACCGTTTTCATTTTTGGGTTTCACTCTGTTTTGTCCTATAGGGATACATGTATTTGGAACTCTAAATCAAACACGGTTTGTGCTAGCTCTTTGAAACTTGACACAATAAAGCTGTTTCAAGTTCTATCTCTATGCTTTGTTTGCAGTTGATGTAGCCCTAAGCAGAGACTGGCGAAAATCACTTTCATGGAAAAGGGTTGCCAAGCTTCCAAAAAACTACGAGTTGCCTGAAATCTCAGCAAACATTTTTTCACCCAATCTTGATGATTCTTTCAGGTAATGATCAGTACACCAAAACCACTTGGCTCACCAAATTTCGTTCTTCTAGGTTAAACCGTTTGTTTGCAGTAACCGTTTTCATTTTTTGGTTTCACTCTGTTTTCTCCTATAGGGATACATGTATTTGGAACTCTAAATCAAACATGGTTTGTGCTAGCTCTTTGAAACTTGACACAATAAAGCAGTTTCAAGGTCTATCTCTATGCTTTTTTTGCTGTTGATGTAGCCCTAAGCAGAGACTGGCGAAAATCCCTTTCATGGAAAGGGTTTCCCAAACTTCCAAAAAAGTATGACTTGCCTGAAATCTCAGCAAACATTTTTTCACCCAATCTTGATGATTCTTTCAGGTAATGATCAGTACACCAAAACCACTTGGCTCACCAAATTTCGTTCTTCTAGGTTAAACCGTTCGTTTGCAGTAAACGTTTTCATTTTTAGGTTTCACTCTGTTTTCTCCTATAGGGATTCATGTATTTGGAACTCTAAATCAAACACGGTTTGTGCTAGCTCTTTGAAACTTCACACAATAAAGCAGTTTCACGTTCTATCTCTATGGTTTGTTTGCTGTTGATGTAGCCCTTAGCAGAGACTGGCGAAAATCACTTTCATGGAAAGGGGTTGCCAAGCTTCCAAAAAACTACGAGTTGCCTGAAATCTCAGCAAACATTTTTTCACCCAATCTTGATGACTCTTTCAGGTAATCATCAGTACACCAAAACCACTTGGCTCACCAAATTTCGTTCTTCTAGGTTAAACCGTTCGTTTGCAGTAACCGTTTTCATTTATAGGTTTCACTCTGTTTTCTCCTATAGGGATACATGTATTTGGAACTCTAAATCAAACACGGTTTGTGCTAGCTCTTTGAAACTTGACACAATAAAGCAGTTTCAAGTTCTATCTCTATGCTTTGTTTGCTCTTGATGTAGCCCTAAGCAGAGACTGGCGAAAATCACTTTAATGGAAAGGGGTTGCCAAGCTTCCAAAAAACTACGAGTTGCCTGAAATCTCAGCAAACATTTTTTCACCCAATCTTGATGATTCTTTCAGGTAATCATCAGTACACCAAAACCACTTGGCTCACCAAATTTCGTTCTTCTAGGTTAAACCGTTCGTTTGCAGTAACCGTTTTCATTTTAAGGTTTCACTCTCTTTTCTCCTATAGGGATACATGTATTTGGAACTCTAAATCAAACATGGTTTGTGCTAGCTCTTTGAAACTTGAAAAAATAAAGCACTTTCAAGATCTGTTACTATGGTTTGTGTGTTGTTGATGTACCCCTAAGCAGAGACTGGCGAAAATCACTTTCATGGAAAGGGGTTGCCAAGCTTCCAAAAAACTACGAGTTGCCTGAAATCTCAGCAAACATTTTTTCACCCAATCTTGATGATTCTTTCAGGTAATGATCAGTACACCAAAACCACTTGGCTCACCAAATTTCGTTCTTCTAGGTTAAACTTTTCGTTTGCAGTAACGGTTTTCATTTTTAGGTTTCACTCTCTTTTCTCCTATAGGGATACATGTATTTGGAACTCTAAATCAAACACGGTTTGTGCTAGCTCTTTGAAACTTGACACAATAAAACAGTTTCAAGTTCTATCTCTATGCTTTGTTTGCTGTTGATGTAGCCCTAAGCAGAGACTGGCGAAAGTGACTTTCATGGAAAGGGGTTGCCAAGCTTCCAAAAACTACGAGTTGCCTGAAATCTCAGCAAACATTTTTTCACCCAATGTTGATGATTCTTTCAGGTAATGATCAGTACACCAAAACCACTTGGCTCACCAAATTTCGTTTTTCTAGGTTAAACCGTTCGTTTGCAGTAAACGTTTTCATTTTTAGGTTTCACTCTGTTTTCTCCTATAGGGATTCATGTATTTGGAACTCTAAATCAAACACGGTTTGTGCTAGCTCTTTGAATCTTGACACAATAAAGCAGTTTCACGTTCTATCTCTATCGTTTGTTTGCTGTTGATGTAGCCCTAAGCAGAGACTGGCGAAAATCACTTTCATGGAAAGGGGTTGCCAAGCTTCCAAAAAACTACGAGTTGCCTGAAATCTCAGCAAACATTTTTTCACCCCATCTTGATGATTCTTTCAGGTAATGATCAGTACACCAAAACCACTTGGCTCACCAAATTTCGTTCTTCTAGGTTAAACCGTTCGTTTGCAGTAACCGTTTTCATTTTTAGGTTTCACTCTGTTTTCTCCTATAGGGATACATGTATTTGGAACTCTAAATCAAACACGGTTTGTGCTAGCTCTTTGAAACTTGACACAATAAAGCAGTTTCAAGTTCTATCTCTATGCTTTGTTTGCTGTTGATGTAGCCCTAAGCAGAGACTGGCGAAAATCACTTTCATGGAAAGGGGTTGCCAAGCTTCCAAAAAACTACGAGTTGCCTGAAATCTCAGCAAACATTTTTTCACCCAATCTTGATGATTCTTTCAGGTAATGATCAGTACACCAAAACAACTTGGCTCACCAAATTTCGTTCTTCTAGGATAAACCGTTCGTTTGCAGTAACCGTTTTCATTTTTTGGTTTCACTCTGTTTTCTCCTATAGGGATACATGTATTTGGACCTCTAAATCAAACATGGTTTGTGCTAGCTCTTTGAAACTTGACACAATAAAGCAGTTTCAAGGTCTATCTCTATGCTTTGTTTGCTCTTGATGTAGCCCTAAGCAGAGACTGGCGAAAATCCCTTTCATGGAAAGGGTTTCCCAAGCTTCCAAAAAAGTATGAATTGCCTGAAATCTCAGCAAACATTTTTTCACCCAATCTTGATGATTCTTTCAGGTAATGATCAGTACACCAAAACCACTTGACTCACCAATTTTCGTTCTTCTAGGTTAAACCGTTCGTTTGCAGTAACTGTTCTCATTTTTACGTTTCACTTTGTTTTCTCCTATAGTGATACATGTATTTGTAACTCTAAATCAAACACGGTTTGTGCTAGCTCTTTGAAACTTGACACAATAAAGCAGTTTCAAGTTCTATCTCTATGCTTTGTTTGCTGTTGATGTAGCCCTAAGAAGAGACTGGCGAAAATCACTTTCATGGAAAGGGATTGCCAAGCTTCCAAAAAACTACGAGTTTCCTGAAATCTCAGCAAACATTTTTTCACCCAAACTTGATGATTCTTTCAGGTAATGATCAGTACACCAAAACCACTTGGCTCACCAAATTTCGTTCTTCTAGGTTAAACCGTTCGTTTGCAGTAACCATTTTCATTTTAAGGTTTCACTCTGTTTTCTCCTATAGGGATACATGTATTTGGAACTCTAAATCAAACACGGTTTGTGCTAGCTCTTTGAAACTTGACACAATAAAGCAGTTTCAAGTTCTATCTCTATGCTTTGTTTGCTGTTGATGTAGCCCTAAGCAGAGACTGGCGAAAATCACTTTCATGGAAAGGGGTTGCCAAGCTTCCAAAAAACTACGAGTTGCCTGAAATCTCAGCAAACATTTTTTCACCCAATCTTGATGATTCTTTCAGGTAATGATCAGTACACCAAAACCACTTGGCTCACCAAATTTCGTTCTTCTAGGTTAAACCGTTCGTTTGCAGTAAACGTTTTCATTTTTAGGTTTCACTCTGTTTTCTCCTATAGGGATTCATGTATTTGGAACTCTAAATCAAACACGGTTTGTGCTAGCTCTTTGAAACTTGACACAAAAAAGCAGTTTCACGTTCTATCTCTATGGTTTGTTTGCTGTTGATGTAGCCCTAAGAAGAGACTGGCGAAAATCACTTTCATGGAAAGGGATTGCCAAGCTTCCAAAAAACTACGAGTTTCCTGAAATCTCAGCAGACATTTTTTCACCCAATCTTGATGATTCTTTCAGGTAATGATCAGTACACCAAAACCCCTTGGCTCACCAAATTTCGTTCTTCTAGGTTACACCGTTCGTTTGCAGTAACCGTTTTCATTTTTAGGTTTCACTCTGTTTTCTCCTATAGGGATTCATGTATTTGGAACTCTAAATCAAACACGGTTTGTGCTAGCTCTTTGAATCTTGACACAATAAAGCAGTTTCAAGTTCTATCTCTATGCTTTGTTTGCTGTTGATGTAGCCCTAAGCAGAGACTGGCGAAAATCACTTTCATGGAAAGGGGATGCCAAGCTTCCAAAAAACTACGAGTTGCCTGAAATCTCAGCAAACATTTTTTCACCCAATCTTGATGATTCCTTCAGGTAATGATCAGTACACCAAAACCACTTGGCTCACCAAATTTCGTTCTTCTAGGTTAAACCGTTCGTTTGCAGTAACCGTTTTCATTTTTAGGTTTCCCTCTATTTTCTCCAATAGGGATACATGTATTTGGAACTCTAAATCAAACACGGTTTGTGCTAGCTCTTTCAAACTTGACACAATAAAGCAGTTTCCAGTTCTCTCTCTATGGTTGTTTGCTGTTGATGTATCCCTAAGCAGAGACTGGCGAAAATCACTTTCATGGAAAGGGGTTGCCAAGCTTCCAAAAAACTACGAGTTGCCTGAAATCTCAGCAAACATTTTTTCACCCAATATTGATGATTCCTTCAGGTAATGATCAGTACACCAAAAGCACTTGGCTAACCAAATTTCGTTCTTCTAGTTTAAACCTTTCGTTTGCAGTAACCGTTTTCATTTTTAGGTTTCACTCTGTTTTCTCCTATAGGGATACATGTATTTGGAACTCTAAATCAAACACGGTTTGTGCTAGCTCTTTGAAACTTGACACAATAAAGCAGTTTCAAGTTCTATCTCTATGCTTTGTTTGCTGTTGATGTATCCCTAAGCAGAGACTGGCGAAAATCACTTTCATGGAAAGGGGTTGCCAAGCTTCCAAAAAACTACGAGTTTCCTGAAATCTCAGCAAACATTTTTTCACTTAATCTTGATGATTCTTTCAGGTAATGATCAGTACACCAAAACCACTTGGCTCAACAAATTTCGTTCTTCTAGGTTAAACCGTTCGTTTGCAGTAACCGTTTTTATTTTTAGGTTTCCCTCTGTTTTCTCCTATAGGGATACATGTATTTGGAACTCTAAATCAAACACGGTTTGTGCTAGCTCTTTGAAACTTGACACAATAAAGCAGTTTCAAGTTCTATCTATATGCTTTGTTTGCTTTTGATGTATCCCTAAGCAGAGACTGGCGAAAATCACTTTCATATAAAGGGGTTGCCAAGCTTCCAAAAAACTACGAGTTGCCTGAAATCTCAGCAAACATTTTTTCACCCAATCTTGATGATTCTTTCAGGTAATGATCAGTACACCAAAACCACTTGGCTCACGGAATTTCGTTCTTCTAGGTTAAACCGTTATTTTTCAGTAACCGTTTTCATTTTTAGGTTTCACAATGTTTTCTCCTATAGGGATACATGTATTTGGAACTCTAAATGAAACACGGTTTGTACTTGAACTTTGAAACTTGACACAATAAAGCAATTTCAAGTTCTATCTCTGTGCTTTGATTGCTGTTGATGTTGCCCTAAGCGGAGACTGGCGAAAATCACTTTCATGGAAAGGGGTTGCCAAGCTTCCAAAAAACTACGAGTTTCCTGAAATCTCAGCAAACACTTTTTCAACCAATCTTGATGATTCTTTCAGGTAATGATTAGTACACCAAAACCACTTGGCTCACCAAATTTTGTTCTTCTAGGTTAAACCGTTCGTTTGCAGTAACCATTTTCATTTTTAGGTTTCACTCTGTTTTCTCCTATAGGGATACATGTATTTGGAACTCTAAATCAAACACGGTTTGTGCTAGCACTTTGAAACTTACACAATAAAGCAGTTTCAAGTTCTTTCTCTATGCTTTGTTTGATGTTGAGGTAGCCCTAAGCAGAGACTGGCGAAAATCACTTTCATAAAAAGGGGTTGCCAAGCTTCCAATAAACTACGATTTGCCTGAAATCTCAGCAAACATTTTTTCACCCAATCTTGATGATTCTTTCAGGTAATGATCAGTAAACCAAAACCACTTGGCTCACCAAATTTCGATCTTCTAGGTTAAACCGTTCGTTTGCAGTAACCGTTTTCATTTTTAGGTTTCACTCTGTTTTCTCCTATAGGGATACATGTATTTGGAACTCTAAATCAAACAAGGTTTGTGCTAGCTCTTTGAAACTTGACACAATAAAGCAGTTTCAAGTTCTATCTCTATGCTTTGTTTGCTGTTGATGTAGCCCTAACAAGAGACTGGCGAAAATCACTTTCATGGAAAGGGGTTGCCAAGCTTCCAAAAAACTACGAGTTGCCTGAAATCTCAGCAAACATTTTTTCACCCAATCTTGATGATTCCTTCAGGTAATGATCAGTACACCAAAACCACTTGGCTCACCAAATTTCGTTCTTCTAGGTTAAACCGTTCGTTTGCAGTAACCGTTTTCATTTTTAGGTTTCCCTCTATTTTCTCCAATAGGGATACATGTATTTGGAACTCTAAATCAAACACGGTTTGTGCTAGCTCTTTCAAACTTGACACAATAAAGCAGTTTCCAGTTCTCTCTCTATGGTTGTTTGCTGTTGATGTATCCCTAAGCAGAGACTGGCGAAAATCACTTTCATGGAAAGGGGTTGCCAAGCTTCCAAAAAACTACGAGTTGCCTGAAATCTCAGCAAACATTTTTTCACCCAATATTGATGATTCCTTCAGGTAATGATCAGTACACCAAAAGCACTTGGCTAACCAAATTTCGTTCTTCTAGTTTAAACCTTTCGTTTGCAGTAACCGTTTTCATTTTTAGGTTTCACTCTGTTTTCTCCTATAGGGATACATGTATTTGGAACTCTAAATCAAACACGGTTTGTGCTAGCTCTTTGAAACTTGACACAATAAAGCAGTTTCAAGTTCTATCTCTATGCTTTGTTTGCTGTTGATGTATCCCTAAGCAGAGACTGGCGAAAATCACTTTCATGGAAAGGGGTGGCCAAGCTTCCAAAAAACTACGAGTTTCCTGAAATCTCAGCAAACATTTTTTCACTTAATCTTGATGATTCTTTCAGGTAATGATCAGTACACCAAAACCACTTGGCTCACCAAATTTCGTTCTTCTAGGTTAAACCGTTCGTTTGCAGTAACCGTTTTTATTTTTAGGTTTCCCTCTGTTTTCTCCTATAGGGATACATGTATTTGGAACTCTAAATCAAACACGGTTTGTGCTAGCTCTTTGAAACTTGACACAATAAAGCAGTTTCAAGTTCTATCTATATGCTTTGTTTGCTTTTGATGTATCCCTAAGCAGAGACTGGCGAAAATCACTTTCATATAAAGGGGTTGCCAAGCTTCCAAAAAACTACGAGTTGCCTGAAATCTCAGCAAACATTTTTTCACCCAATCTTGATGATTCTTTCAGGTAATGATCAGTACACCAAAACCACTTGGCTCACGGAATTTCGTTCTTCTAGGTTAAACCGTTATTTTTCAGTAACCGTTTCATTTTTAGGTTTCACAATGTTTTCTCCTATAGGGATACATGTATTTGGAACTCTAAATGAAACACGGTTTGTACTTGAACTTTGAAACTTGACACAATAAAGCAATTTCAAGTTCTATCTCTGTGCTTTGATTGCTGTTGATGTTGCCCTAAGCGGAGACTGGCGAAAATCACTTTCATGGAAAGGGGTTGCCAAGCTTCCAAAAAACTACGAGTTTCCTGAAATCTCAGCAAACACTTTTTCACCCAATCTTGATGATTCTTTCAGGTAATGATCAGTAAACCAAAACCACTTGGCTCACCAAATTTCGATCTTCTAGGTTAAACCGTTCGTTTGCAGTAACCGTTTTCATTTTTAGGTTTCACTCTGTTTTCTCCTATAGGGATACATGTATTTGGAACTCTAAATCAAACAAGGTTTGTGCTAGCTCTTTGAAACTTGACACAATAAAGCAGTTTCAAGTTCTATCTCTATGCTTTGTTTGCTGTTGATGTAGCCCTAACAAGAGACTGGCGAAAATCACTTTCATGGAAAGGGGTTGCCAAGCTTCCAAAAAACTACGAGTTGCCTGAAATCTCAGCAAACATTTTTTCACCCAATCTTGATGATTCCTTCAGGTAATGATCAGTACACCAAAACCACTTGGCTCACCAAATTTCGTTCTTCTAGGTTAAACCGTTCGTTTGCAGTAACCGTTTTCATTTTTAGGTTTCCCTCTATTTTCTCCAATAGGGATACATGTATTTGGAACTCTAAATCAAACACGGTTTGTGCTAGCTCTTTCAAACTTGACACAATAAAGCAGTTTCCAGTTCTCTCTCTATGGTTGTTTGCTGTTGATGTATCCCTAAGCAGAGACTGGCGAAAATCACTTTCATGGAAAGGGGTTGCCAAGCTTCCAAAAAACTACGAGTTGCCTGAAATCTCAGCAAACATTTTTTCACCCAATATTGATGATTCCTTCAGGTAATGATCAGTACACCAAAAGCACTTGGCTAACCAAATTTCGTTCTTCTAGTTTAAACCTTTCGTTTGCAGTAACCGTTTTCATTTTTAGGTTTCACTCTGTTTTCTCCTATAGGGATACATGTATTTGGAACTCTAAATCAAACACGGTTTGTGCTAGCTCTTTGAAACTTGACACAATAAAGCAGTTTCAAGTTCTATCTCTATGCTTTGTTTGCTGTTGATGTATCCCTAAGCAGAGACTGGCGAAAATCACTTTCATGGAAAGGGGTGGCCAAGCTTCCAAAAAACTACGAGTTTCCTGAAATCTCAGCAAACATTTTTTCACTTAATCTTGATGATTCTTTCAGGTAATGATCAGTACACCAAAACCACTTGGCTCACCAAATTTCGTTCTTCTAGGTTAAACCGTTCGTTTGCAGTAACCGTTTTTATTTTTAGGTTTCCCTCTGTTTTCTCCTATAGGGATACATGTATTTGGAACTCTAAATCAAACACGGTTTGTGCTAGCTCTTTGAAACTTGACACAATAAAGCAGTTTCAAGTTCTATCTATATGCTTTGTTTGCTTTTGATGTATCCCTAAGCAGAGACTGGCGAAAATCACTTTCATATAAAGGGGTTGCCAAGCTTCCAAAAAACTACGAGTTGCCTGAAATCTCAGCAAACATTTTTTCACCCAATCTTGATGATTCTTTCAGGTAATGATCAGTACACCAAAACCACTTGGCTCACGGAATTTCGTTCTTCTAGGTTAAACCGTTATTTTTCAGTAACCGTTTTCATTTTTAGGTTTCACAATGTTTTCTCCTATAGGGATACATGTATTTGGAACTCTAAATGAAACACGGTTTGTACTTGAACTTTGAAACTTGACACAATAAAGCAATTTCAAGTTCTATCTCTGTGCTTTGATTGCTGTTGATGTTGCCCTAAGCGGAGACTGGCGAAAATCACTTTCATGGAAAGGGGTTGCCAAGCTTCCAAAAAACTACGAGTTTCCTGAAATCTCAGCAAACACTTTTTCAACCAATCTTGATGATTCTTTCAGGTAATGATTAGTACACCAAAACCACTTGGCTCACCAAATTTTGTTCTTCTAGGTTAAACCGTTCGTTTGCAGTAACCATTTTCATTTTTAGGTTTCACTCTGTTTTCTCCTATAGGGATACATGTATTTGGAACTCTAAATCAAACACGGTTTGTGCTAGCACTTTGAAACTTACACAATAAAGCAGTTTCAAGTTCTTTCTCTATGTTTTGTTTGATGTTGAGGTAGCCCTAAGCAGAGACTGGCGAAAATCACTTTCATAAAAAGGGGTTGCCAAGCTTCCAATAAACTACGATTTGCCTGAAATCTCAGCAAACATTTTTTCACCCAATCTTGATGATTCTTTCAGGTAATGATCAGTAAACCAAAACCACTTGGCTCACCAAATTTCGATCTTCTAGGTTAAACCGTTCGTTTGCAGTAACCGTTTTCATTTTTAGGTTTCACTCTGTTTTCTCCTATAGGGATACATGTATTTGGAACTCTAAATCAAACAAGGTTTGTGCTAGCTCTTTGAAACTTGACACAATAAAGCAGTTTCAAGTTCTATCTCTATGCTTTGTTTGCTGTTGATGTAGCCCTAAGCAGAGACTGGCGAAAATCACTTTCATGGAAAGGGGTTGCCAAGCTTCCAAAAAACTACGAGTTGCCTGAAATCTCAGCAAACATTTTTTCACCCAATCTTGATGATTCTTTCAGGTAATGATCAGTACACCAAAACCACTTGGCTCACCAAATTTCGTTCTTCTAGGTTAAACCGTTCGTTTGCAGTAAACGTTTTCATTTTTAGGTTTCACTCTGTTTTCTCCTATAGGGATTCATGTATTTGGAACTCTAAATCAAACACGGTTTGTGCTAGCTCTTTGAAACTTGACACAATAAAGCAGTTTCACGTTCTATCTCTATGGTTTGTTTGCTGTTGATGTAGCCCTAAGCAGAGACTGGCGAAAATCACTTTCATGGAAAGGGGTTGCCAAGCTTCCAAAAAACTACGAGTTGCCTGAAATGTCAGCAAACATTTTTTCACCCAATCTTGATGATTCTTTCAGGTAATGATCAGTACACCAAAACCCCTTGGCTCACCAAATTTCGTTCTTCTAGGTTACACCGTTCGTTTGCAGTAACCGTTTTCATTTTTAGGTTTCACTCTGTTTTCTCCTATAGGGATACATGTATTTGGAACTCTAAATCAAACACGGTTTGTGCTAGCTCTTTGAATCTTGACACAATAAAGCAGTTTCAAGTTCTATCTCTATGCTTTGTTTGCTGTTGATGTAGCCCTAAGCAGAGACTGGCGAAAATCACTTTCATGGAAAGGGGATGCCAAGCTTCCAAAAAACTACGAGTTGCCTGAAATCTCAGCAAACATTTTTTCACCCAATCTTGATGATTCTTTCAGGTAATGATCAGTACACCAAAACCACTTGGCTCACCAAATTTCGTTCTTCTAGGTTAAACCGTTCGTTTGCAGTAACCGTTTTCATTTTTAGGTTTCCCTCTATTTTCTCCAATAGGGATACATGTATTTGGAACTCTAAATCAAACACGGTTTGTGCTAGCTCTTTCAAACTTGACACAATAAAGCAGTTTCCAGTTCTCTCTCTATGGTTGTTTGCTGTTGATGTATCCCTAAGCAGAGACTGGCGAAAATCACTTTCATGGAAAGGGGTTGCCAAGCTTCCAAAAAACTACGAGTTGCCTGAAATCTCAGCAAACATTTTTTCACCCAATATTGATGATTCCTTCAGGTAATGATCAGTACACCAAAAGCACTTGGCTAACCAAATTTCGTTCTTCTAGTTTAAACCTTTCGTTTGCAGTAACCGTTTTCATTTTTAGGTTTCACTCTGTTTTCTCCTATAGGGATACATGTATTTGGAACTCTAAATCAAACACGGTTTGTGCTAGCTCTTTGAAACTTGACACAATAAAGCAGTTTCAAGTTCTATCTCTATGGTTTGTTTGCTGTTGATGTATCCCTAAGCAGAGACTGGCGAAAATCACTTTCATGGAAAGGGGTGGCCAAGCTTCCAAAAAACTACGAGTTTCCTGAAATCTCAGCAAACATTTTTTCACTTAATCTTGATGATTCTTTCAGGTAATGATCAGTACACCAAAACCACTTGGCTCACCAAATTTCGTTCTTCTAGGTTAAACCGTTCGTTTGCAGTAACCGTTTTTATTTTTAGGTTTCCCTCTGTTTTCTCCTATAGGGATACATGTATTTGGAACTCTAAATCAAACACGGTTTGTGCTAGCTCTTTGAAACTTGACACAATAAAGCAGTTTCAAGTTCTATCTATATGCTTTGTTTGCTTTTGATGTATCCCTAAGCAGAGACTGGCGAAAATCACTTTCATATAAAGGGGTTGCCAAGCTTCCAAAAAACTACGAGTTGCCTGAAATCTCAGCAAACATTTTTTCACCCAATCTTGATGATTCTTTCAGGTAATGATCAGTACACCAAAACCACTTGGCTCACGGAATTTCGTTCTTCTAGGTTAAACCGTTATTTTTCAGTAACCGTTTTCATTTTTAGGTTTCACAATGTTTTCTCCTATAGGGATACATGTATTTGGAACTCTAAATGAAACACGGTTTGTACTTGAACTTTGAAACTTGACACAATAAAGCAATTTCAAGTTCTATCTCTGTGCTTTGATTGCTGTTGATGTTGTCCTAAGCGGAGACTGGCGAAAATCACTTTCATGGAAAGGGGTTGCCAAGCTTCCAAAAAACTACGAGTTTCCTGAAATCTCAGCAAACACTTTTTCAACCAATCTTGATGATTCTTTCAGGTAATGATTAGTACACCAAAACCACTTGGCTCACCAAATTTTGTTCTTCTAGGTTAAACCGTTCATTTGCAGTAACCATTTTCATTTTTAGGTTTCACTCTGTTTTCTCCTATAGGGATACATGTATTTGGAACTCTAAATCAAACACGGTTTGTGCTAGCACTTTGAAACTTACACAATAAAGCAGTTTCAAGTTCTTTCTCTATGCTTTGTTTGATGTTGAGGTAGCCCTAAGCAGAGACTGGCGAAAATCACTTTCATAAAAAGGGGTTGCCAAGCTTCCAATAAACTACGATTTGCCTGAAATCTCAGCAAACATTTTTTCACCCAATCTTGATGATTCTTTCAGGTAATGATCAGTAAACCAAAACCACTTGGCTCACCAAATTTCGATCTTCTAGGTTAAACCGTTCGTTTGCAGTAACCGTTTTCATTTTTAGGTTTCACTCTGTTTTCTCCTATAGGGATACATGTATTTGGAACTCTAAATCAAACAAGGTTTGTGCTAGCTCTTTGAAACTTGACACAATAAAGCAGTTTCAAGTTCTATCTCTATGCTTTCTTTGCTGTTGATGTAGCCCTAAGTAGAGACTGGCGAAAATCACTTTCATGGAAAGGGGTTGCCAAGGTTTCAAAAAACTACGAGTTGCCTGAAATCTCAGCAAACATTCTTTCACCCAATCTTGATGATTCTTTCAGGTAATGATCAGTACACCAAAAACACTTGGCTCACCAAATTTCGTTCTTCTAGGTTAAACCATTCGTTTGCAGTAACCGTTTTCATTTTTAGGTTTCACTCTGTTTTCACCTATAGGGATACATGTATTTGGAACTCTAAATCAAACACGGTTTGTGCTAGCTCTTTGAAACTTGACACAATAAAGCAGTTTCCAGTTCTATCTCTATGGTTTGTTTGCTGTTGATGTAGCCCTAAGCAGAGACTGGCGAAAATCACTTTCATGGAAAGGGGTTGCCAAGCTTCCAAAAAACTACGAGTTAATTGAAATCTCAGCAAACATTTTCTCACCCAATCTTGATGATTCTTTTTGGTAATGATCAGTACACCAAACCAACTTGGCTCACCACATTTCGTTCTTCTAGGTTAAACCGTTCGTTTGCAGTAACCGTTTTCATTTTTAGGTTTCACTCTGTTTTCTCCTATAGGGATACATGTATTTGTAACTCTAAATCAAACACGGTTTGTGCTAGCTCTTTGAAACGTGACACAATAAAGTAGTTTCAAGTTCTATCTCTATGGTTTGTTTGCTGTTGATATAGCCCTAAGCAGAGACTGGCGAAAATCACTTTCATGGAAAGCGGTTGCCAAGCTTCCAAAAAACTACGAGTTGCCAGAAATCTCAGCAAACAGTTTCTCACCCAATCTTGATGATTCTTTCAGGTAATGATCAGTACACCAAAACCACTTGGCTCACCAAATTTCGTTCTTCTAGGTTAAACCGTTCGTTTGCAGTAACCGTTTTCATTTTTAGGTTTCACTCTGTTTTCTCCAATAGGGATACATGTATTTGGAACTCTAAATCAAACACGGCTTGTGCTAGCTCTTTGAAACTTGACACAATAAAGCAGTTTCCAGTTCTTTTTCTATGGTTTGTTTGTTGTTGATGTAGCCCTAGGCAGAGACTGGCGCAAATCACTTCCATGGAAAAGGGTTGCCAAGCTTCCAAAAAACTATGAGTTTCCTGAAATCTCAGCAAACATTTTCTCACCCAATCTTGATGATTCTTTCAAGTAATGATCAGTACACCAAAACCACTTGGCTCACCAAATTTCGTTCTTCTAGGTTAAACCGTTCGTTTGCAGTAACCGTTTTCATTTTTAGGTTTCACTCTGTTTTCTCCTATAGGGACACATGTATTTGGAACTCTAAATCAAACACGGTTTGTGCTAGCTCTTTGAAACTTGACACAATAAAGCAGTTTCAAGTTCTATCACTATGCTTTGTTTGATGTTGATGTAGCCCTAAGCAGAGACTGGCGAAAATCACTTTCATGAAAAGGGGTTGCCAAGCTTCCAAAAAACTACGAGTTGCCTGAAATCTCAGCAAACATTTTTTCACCCAATCTTGATGATTCTTTCAGGTAAAGATCAGTACACCAAAAAAACTTGGCTCACCAAATTTCGTTCTTCTAGGTTAAACCGTTCGTTTGCAGTAACCGTTTTCATTTTTAGGTTTCACTCTGTTTTCTCCTATAGGGATACATGTATTTGGAACTCTAAATCAGACACGGTTTGTGCTAGCTCTTTGAAACTTGACACAATAAAGCAGTTTCACGTTCTGTCTCTATGCTTTGTTTGCTGTTGATGTAGCCCTAAGCAGAGACTGGCGAATATCACTTTCATGGAAAGGGGTTGCCAAGCTTCCAAAAAACTACGAGTTTCCTGAAATCTCAGCAGACATTTTTTCACCCAATCTTGATGATTCTTTCAGGTAATGATCAGTACACCAAAACCACTTGGCTCACCAAATTTCGTTCTTCTAGGTTAAACCGTTCGTTTGCAATAAACGTTTTCATTTTTAGGTTTCTCTCTGTTTTCTCCTATAGGGATACATGTATTTGGAACTCTAAATCAAACACGGCTTGTGCTAGCTCTTTGAAACTTGACACAATAAAGCAGTTTCCAGTTCTATCTCTATGGTTTGTTTGCTGTTGATGTAGCCCTAAGCAGAGACTGGCGCAAATCACTTTCATGGAAAGGGGTGGCCAAGCTTCCAAAAAACTACGAGTTGCCTGAAATCTCAGCAAACATTTTTTCACCCAATCTTGATGATTCTTTCAGGTAATGATCAGTACAGCAAAACCACTTGGCTCACCAAATATCGTTCTTCTAGGTTAAACCGTTCGTTTGCAGTAACCATTTTCATTTTTAGGTTTCACTCTGTTTTCTCCTACAGGGATACATGTATTTGGAACTCTAAATCAAACACGGTTTGTGCTAGCTCTTTGAAACTTGACACAATAAAGCAGTTTCCAGTTCTATCTCTATGGTTTGTTTGCTGTTGATGTAGCCCTAAGAAGAGACTGGCGAAAATCACTTTCATGGAAAGGGATTGCCAAGCTTCCAAAAAACTAGGAGTTTCCTGAAATCTCAGCAAACATTTTTTCACCCAATTTTGATGATTCTTTCAGGTAATGATCAGTAAACCAAAACCACTTGGCTCACCAAATTTCGTTCTTCTAGTTTAAACCGTTCGTTTGCAGTAAACGTTTTCATTTTTAGGTTTCACTCTGTTTTCTCCTATAGGGATACATGTATTTGGAACTCTAAATCAAACACGGTTTGTGCTAGCTCTTTGAAACTTGACACAATAAAGCAGTTTCACGTTCTATCTCTATGGTTTTTTTGCTGTTGATGTAGCCCTAAGCAGAGACTGGCGAAAATCACTTTAATGGAAAGGGGTTGCCAAGCTTCCAAAAATCTACGAGTTTCCTGAAATCTCAGCAGACATTTTTTCACCCAATCTTGATGATTCTTTCAGGTAATGATCAGTACTCCAAAACCACTTGGCTCACCAAATTTCGTTCTTCTAGGTTAAACCGTTCGTTTGCAGTAACAATTTTCATTTTTAGGTTTCTCTCTGTTTTCTCCAATAGGGATACATGTATTTGGTACTCTAAATCAAACACGGTATGTGCTACCTCTTTGAAACTTGACACAATAAAGCAGTTTCCAGTTCTATCTCTATGGTTTGTTCGCTGTTGATGTAGCCCTAAGCAGAGACTGGCGAAAATCACTTTCATGGAAAGGGGTTGCCAAGCTTCAAAAAAACTACGAGTTGCCTGAAATCTCAGCAAACATTTTTTCACCCAATCTTGATGATTCTTTCAGGTAATGATCACTACACCAAAACCACTTGGCTCACCAAATTTCGATCTTCTAGGTTAAACCGTTCGTTTGCAGTAACCGTTTTCATTTTTAGGTTTCACTCTGTTTTCTCCTATAGGGATACATGTATTTGGAACTCTAAATCAAACACGGCTTGTGCTAGCTCATTGAAACTTGACACAATAAAGCAGTTTCCAGTTCTTTTTCTATGGTGTGTTTGCTGTTGATGTAGCCCTAGGCAGAGACTAGCGCAAATCACTTCCATGGAAAAGGGTTGCCAAGTTTCCAAAAAACTACGAGTTTCCTGAAATCTCAGCAAACATTTTCTCACCCAATCTTGATGATTCTTTCAGGTAATGATCAGTACACTAAAACCACTTGGCTCACCAAATTTCGTTCTTCTAGGTTAAACCGTTCGTTTGCAGTAACCGTTTTCATTTTTAGGTTTCACTCTCTTTTCTCCTATAGGGATACATGTATTTGGAACTCTAAATCAAACACGGTTTGTGCTAGCTCTTTGAAACTTGACACAATAAAGCAGTTTCAAGTTCTATCTCTATGCTTTCTTTGATGTTGATGTAGCCCTAAGCAGAGACTGGCGAAAATCACTTTCATGGAAAGGGGTTGCCAAGCTTCCAAAAAACTACGAGTTGCCTGAAATCTCAGCAAACATTTTTTCACCCATTCTTGATGATTCTTTCAGGTAATGATCAGTACACCAAAACCACTTGGCTCACCAAATTTCGATCTTCTAGATTAAACCGTTCGTTTGCAGTAACCGTTTTCATTTTTAGGTTTCACTCTGTTTTCTCCTATAGGGAAACATGTATTTGGAACTCTAAATCAAACACGGTTTGTGCTAGCTCTTTGAAACTTGACACAATAAAGCAGTTTCCAGTTCTATCTCTATGCTTTGTTTGCTCTTGATGTAGCCCTAAGCAGAGACTGGCGAAAATCACTTTCATAAAAAGGGGTTGCCAAGCTTCCAAAAAACTACGAGTTGCTGAAATCTCAGCAAACATTTTTTCAACCAATCTTGATGATTCTTTCAGGTAATGATCAGTACACCAAAACCACTTGGCGCACCAAATTTCGAACTTCTATGTTAAACCTTCGTTTGCAGTAACCGTTTTCATTTTTAGGTTTCACTCTGTTTTCTCCTATAGGGATACATGTATTTGGAACTCTAAATTAAACACGGTTTGTGCTAGCTCTTTGAAACTTGACACAATAAAGAAGTTTCAAGTTCTATCTCTATGCTTTGTTTGCTGTTGATGTAGTTCTAAGCAGAGAATGGCGCAAATCACATCCATGGAAAGGGGTTGCCAAGCTTCCAAAAAACTACGAGTTGCCTGAAATCTCAGCAAACATTTTTTCACCCAATATTGATGATTCTTTCAGGTAATGATCAGTACACCAAAAAAACTTGGCTCACAAAATTTAGTTCTTCTAGGTTAAACCGTTCGTTTGCAGTAACCGTTTTCATTTTTAGGTTTCACTCTGTTTTCTCCTATAGGGATACATGTATTTGGAACTCTAAATCAGACACGGTTTGTGCTAGCTCTTTGAAACTTGACACAATAAAGCAGTTTCAAGATCTGTCTCTATGCTTTATTGCTGTTGATGTAGCCCTAAACAGAGACTGGCGAAAATCACTTTCATGGATAGGGGTTGCCAAGCTTCCAAAAAACTACGAGTTGCCTGAAATCTCAGCAAACATTTTTTCACCCAATCTTGATGATTCTTTCAGGTAATGATCAGTACACCAAAACCACTTGGCTCACCAAATTTCGTTTCTCTGGGTTAAACCGTTCATTTGCAGTAACCGTTTTCATTTTTAGGTTTCACTCTGTTTTCTCCTATAGGGATACATGTATTTGGAACTCTAAATCAGACACGGTTTGTGCTAGCTCTTTGAAACTTGACACAATAAAGCAGTTTCACGTTCTGTCTCTATGCTTTGTTTGCTGTTGATGTAGCCCTAAGCAGAGACTGGCGCAAATCACTTTCATGGAAAGGGGTTGCCAAGCTTCCAAAAAACTACGAGTTGCCTGAAATCTCAGCAAACATTTTTTCACCCAATCTTGATGATTCTTTCAGGTAATGATCAGTACAGCAAAACCACTTGGCTCACCAAATATCGTTATTCTAGGTTAAACCGTTCGTTTGCAGTAAACATTTTCATTTTTAGGTTTCACTCTGTTTTCTCCTACAGGGATACATGTATTTGGAACTCTAAATCAAACACGGTTTGTGCTAGCTCTTTGAAACTTGACACAATAAAGCAGTTTCCAGTTCTATCTCTATGCTTTGTTTGCTCTTGATGTAGCCCTAAGCAGAGACTGGCGAAAATCACTTTCATAAAAAGGGGTTGCCAAGCTTCCAAAAAACTACGAGTTGCCTGAAATCTCAGCAAACATTTTTTCACCCAATCTTGATGATTCTTTCAGGTAATGATCAGTACACCAAAACCACTTGGCTCACCAAATTTCGATCTTCTAGGTTAAACCGTTCGTTTGCAGTAAACGTTTTCATTTTTAGGTTTCACTCTGTTTTCTCCTATAGGGATACATGTATTTGGAACTCTAAATCAAACACGGTTTGTGCTAGCTCTTTGAAACTTGACACAATAAAGCAGTTTCCAGTTCTATCTCTATGCTTTGTTTGCTGTTGATGTAGCCCTAAGCAGAGACTGGCGAAAATCACTTTCATAAAAAGGGGTTGCCAAGCTTCCAAAAAACTACGATTTGCTGAAATCTCAGCAAACATTTTTTCACCCAATCTTGATGATTCTTTCAGGTAATGATCAGTACACCAAAACCACTTGGCGCACCAAATTTCGAACTTCTAGGTTAAACCTTCGTTTGCAGTAACCGTTTTCATTTTTAGGTTTCACTCTGTTTTCTCCTATAGGGATACATGTATTTGGAACTCTAAATTAAACACGGTTTGTGCTAGCTCTTTGAAACTTGACACAATAAAGAAGTTTCAAGTTCTATCTCTATGCTTTGTTTGCTGTTGATGTAGCCCTAAGCAGAGAATGGCGCAAATCACATCCATGGAAAGGGGTTGCCAAGCTTCCAAAAAACTACGAGTTGCCTGAAATCTCAGCAAACATTTTTTCACCCAATATTGATGATTCTTTCAGGTAATGATCAGTACACCAAAAAAACTTGGCTCACCAAATTTCGTTCTTCTAGGTTAAACCGTTCGTTTGCAGTAACCGTTTTCATTTTTAGGTTTCACTCTGTTTTCTCCTATAGGGATACATGTATTTGGAACTCTAAATCAAACACGGTTTGTGCTAGCTCTTTGAAACTTGACACAATAAAGCAGTTTAACGTTCTGTCTCTATGCTTTGTTTGCTGTTGATGTAGCCCTAAGCAGAGACTGGCGAATATCACTTTCATGGAAAGGGGTTGCCAAGCTTCCAAAAAACTACGAGTTTCCTGAAATCTCAGCAGACATTTTTTAACCCAATCTTGATGATTCTTTCAGGTAATGATCAGTACACCAAAACCACTTGGCTCACCAAATTTCGTTCTTCTAGGTTAAACCGTTCGTTTGCAATAAACGTTTTCATTTTTAGGTTTCTCTCTGTTTTCTCCTATAGGGATACATGTATTTGGAACTCTAAATCAAACACGGCTTGTGCTAGCTCTTTGAAACTTGACACAATAAAGCAGTTTCCAGTTCTATCTCTATGGTTTGTTTGCTGTTGATGTAGCCCTAAGCAGAGACTGGCGCAAATCACTTTCATGGAAAGGGGTTTCCAAGCTTCCAAAAAACTACGAGTTGCCTGAAATCTCAGCAAACATTTTTTCACCCAATCTTGATGATTCTTTCAGGTAATGATCAGTACAGCAAAACCACTTGGCTCACCAAATATCGTTCTTCTAGGTTAAACCGTTCGTTTGCAGTAACCATTTTCATTTTTAGGTTTCACTCTGTTTTCTCCTACAGGGATATATGTATTTGGAACTCTAAATCAAACACGGTTTGTGCTAGCTCTTTGAAACTTGACACAATAAAGCAGTTTCCAGTTCTATCTCTATGGTTTGTTTTCTGTTGATGTAGCCCTAAAAAGAGACTGGCGAAAATCACTTTCATGGAAAGGGGTTGCCAAGCTTCCAAAAAACTAGGAGTTTCCTGAAATCTCAGCAAACATTTTTTCACCCAATCTTGATGATTCTTTCAGGTAATGATCAGTACACCAAAACCACTTGGCGCACCAAATTTCGAACTTCTAGGTTAAACCTTCGTTTGCAGTAACCGTTTTCATTTTTAGGTTTCACTCTGTTTTCTCCTATAGGGATACATGTATTTGGAACTCTAAATTAAACACGGTTTGTGCTAGCTCTTTGAAACTTGACACAATAAAGAAGTTTCAAGTTCTATCTCTATGCTTTGTTTGCTGTTGATGTAGCCCTAAGCAGAGAATGGCGCAAATCACATCCATGGAAAGGGGTTGCCAAGCTTCCAAAAAACTACGAATTGCCTGAAATCTCAGCAAATATTTTTTCACCCAATATTGATGATTCTTTCAGGTAATGATCAGTACACCAAAAAAACTTGGCTCACAAAATTTCGTTCTTCTAGGTTAAACCGTTCGTTTGCAGTAACCGTTTTCATTTTTAGGTTTCACTCTGTTTTCTCCTATAGGGATACATGTATTTGGAACTCTAAATCAGACACGGTTTGTGCTAGCTCTTTGAAACTTGAAACAATAAAGCAGTTTCACGTTCTGTCTCTATGCTTTGTTTGCTGTTGATGTAGCCCTAAGCAGAGACTGGCGAATATCACTTTCATGGAAAGGGGTTGCCAAGCTTCCAAAAAACTAGGAGTTTCCTGAAATCTCAGCAGACATTTTTTCACTCAATCTTGATGATTCTTTCAGGTAATGATCAGTACACCAAAACCACTTGGCTCACCAAATTTCGTTCTTCTAGGTTAAACCGTTCGTTTGCAATAAACGTTTTCATTTTTAGGTTTCTCTCTGTTTTCTCCTATAGGGATACATGTATTTGGAACTCTAAATCAAACACGGCTTGTGCTAGCTCTTTGAAACTTGACACAATAAAGCAGTTTCCAGTTCTATCTCTATGGTTTGTTTGCTGTTGATGTAGCCCTAATCAGAGACTGGCGAAAATCACTTTCATGGAAAGGGGTTGCCAAGCTTCCAAAAAACTACGAGTTGCCTGAAATCTCAGCAAACATTTTTTCACCCAATCTTGATGATTCTTTCAGGTAATGATCAGTACAGCAAAACCACTTGGCTCACCAAATATCGTTCTTCTAGGTTAAACCGTTCGTTTGCAGTAACCATTTTCATTTTTAGGTTTCACTCTGTTTTCTCCTACAGGGATACATGTATTTGGAACTCTAAATCAAACACGGTTTGTGCTAGCTCTTTGAAACTTGACACAATAAAGCAGTTTCCATTTCTATCTCTATGCTTTGTTTGCTCTTGATGTAGCCCTAAGCAGAGACTGGCGAAAATCACTTTCATAAAAAGGGGTTGCCAAGCTTCCAAAAAACTACGAGTTGCCTGAAATCTCAGCAAACATTTTTTCACCCAATCTTGATGATTCTTTCAGGTAATGATCAGTACACCAAAACCACTTGGCTCACCAAATTTCGATCTTCTAGGTTAAACCGTTCATTTGCAGTAAACGTTTTCATTTTTAGGTTTCACTCTGTTTTCTCCTATAGGGATACATGTATTTGGAACTCTAAATCAAACACGGTTTGTGCTAGCTCTTTGAAACTTGACACAATAAAGCAGTTTCCAGTTCTATCTCTATGCTTTGTTTGCTCTTGATGTAGCCCTAAGCAGAGACTGGCGAAAATCACTTTCATAAAAAGGGGTTGCCAAGCTTCCAAAAAACTACGAGTTGCTGAAATCTCAGCAAACATTTTTTCAACCAATCTTGATGATTCTTTCAGGTAATGATCAGTACACCAAAACCACTTGGCGCACCAAATTTCGAACTTCTAGGTTAAACCTTCGTTTGCAGTAACCGTTTTCATTTTTAGGTTTCACTCTGTTTTCTCCTATAGGGATACGTGTATTTGGAACTCTAAATTAAACACGGTTTGTGCTAGCTCTTTGAAACTTGACACAATAAAGAAGTTTCAAGTTCTATCTCTATGCTTTGTTTGCTGTTGATGTAGCCCTAAGCAGAGAATGGCGCAAATCACATCCATGGAAAGGGGTTGCCAAGCTTCCATAAAACTACGAGTTGCCTGAAATCTCAGCAAACATTTTTTCACCCAATATTGATGATTCTTTCAGGTAATGATCAGTACACCAAAAAAACTTGGCTCACCAAATTTCGTTCTTCTAGGTTAAACCGTTCGTTTGCAGTAACCGTTTTCATTTTTAGGTTTCACTCTGTTTTCTCCTATAGGAATACATGTATTTGGAACTCTAAATCAAACACGGTTTGTGCTAGCTCTTTGAAACTTGACACAATAAAGCAGTTTCACGTTCTGTCTCTATGCTTTGTTTGCTGTTGATGTAGCCCTAAGCAGAGACTGGCGAATATCACTTTCATGGAAAGGGGTTGCCAAGCTTCCAAAAAACTACGAGTTTCCTGAAATCTCAGCAGACATTTTTTCACCCAATCTTGATGATTCTTTCAGGTAATGATCAGTACACCAAAACCACTTGGCTCACCAAATTTCGTTCTTCTAGGTTAAACCGTTCGTTTGCAATAAACGTTTTCATTTTTAGGTTTCTCTCTGTTTTCTCCTATAGGGATACATGTATTTGGAACTCTAAATCAAACACGGCTTGTGCTAGCTCTTTGAAACTTGACACAATAAAGCAGTTTCCAGTTCTATCTCTATGGTTTGTTTGCTGTTGATGTAGCCCTAAGCAGAGACTGGCGCAAATCACTTTCATGGAAAGGGGTTTCCAAGCTTCCAAAAAACTACGAGTTGCCTGAAATCTCAGCAAACATTTTTTCACCCAATCTTGATGATTCTTTCAGGTAATGATCAGTACAGCAAAACCACTTGGCTCACCAAATTTCGTTCTTCTAGTTTAAACCGTTCGTTTGCAGTAAACATTTTCATTTTTAGGTTTCACTCTGTTTTCTCCTATAGGGATACATGTATTTGGAACTCTAAATCAAACACGGTTTGTGCTAGCTCTTTGAAACTTGACACAATAAAGCAGTTTCACGTTCTATCTCTATGGTTTTTTTGCTGTTGATGTAGCCCTAAGCAGAGACTGGCGAAAATCACTTTCATGGAAAGGGGTTGCCAAGCTTCCAAAAAACTACGAGTTTCCTGAAATCTCAGCAGACATTTTTTCACCCAATCTTGATGATTCTTTCAGGTAATGATCAGTACACCAAAACCACTTGGCTCACCAAAT
This sequence comes from Ictidomys tridecemlineatus, assembly GCF_052094955.1. Taxonomy (NCBI): domain Eukaryota; kingdom Metazoa; phylum Chordata; class Mammalia; order Rodentia; family Sciuridae; genus Ictidomys; species Ictidomys tridecemlineatus. The sequence continues at coordinate 49,956 of NW_027522816.1, read as the reverse complement.
TTCGTTCTTCTAGGTTAAACCGTTCGTTTGCAGTAAACGTTTTCATTTTTAGGTTTCACTCTGTTTTCTCCCATAGGGATACATGTATTGGAACTCTAAATCAAACACGGTTTGTGCTAGAAATTTGAAACTTGACACAATAAAGCAGTTTCCAGTTCTATCTCTATGCTTTGTTTGCTGTTGATGTAGCCCTAAGCAGAGACTGGCGAATATCACTTTCATGGAAAGGGGTTGCCAAGCTTCCAAAAAACTACGAGTTGCCTGAAATCTCAGCAAACATTTTTTCACCCAATCTTGATGATTCTTTCAGGTAATGATCAGTACACCAAAACCACTTGGCTCACCAAATTTCGTTCTTCTAGGTTAAACCGTTCGTTTGCAGTAACCGTTTTCATTTTTAGGTTTCACTCTGTTTTCTCCTATAGGGATACATGTATTTGGAACTCTAAATCAAACACGGCTTGTGCTAGCTCTTTGAAACTTGACACAATAAAGCAGTTTCCAGTTCTATCTCTATGGTTTGTTCGCTGTTGATGTAGCCCTAAGCAGAGACTGGCGAAAATCACTTTCATGGAAAGGGGTTGCCAAGCTTCCAAAAAACTACGAGTTGCCTGAAATCTCAGCAAACATTTTTTCACCCAATCTTGATGATTCTTTCAGGTAATGATCACTACACCAAAACCACTTGGCTCACCAAATTTCGTTCTTCTAGGTTAAACCGTTCGTTTGCAGTAACTGTTTTCATTTTTAGGTTTCACTCTGTTTTCTCCTATAGGGATACATGTATTTGGAACTCTAAATCAAACACGGCTTGTTCTAGTTCTTTGAAACTTGACACAATAAAGCAGTTTCCAGTTCTATCTCTATGGTTCGTTTGCTGTTGATGTAGCCCTAAGCAGAGACTGGCGAAAATCACTTTCATGGAAAGGGGTTGCCAAGCTTCCAAAAAACTACGAGTTGCCTGAAATCTCAGCAAACATTTTTTCACCCAATCTTGATGATTCTTTCAGGTAATGATCAGTACACCAAAACCACTTGGCTCACCAAATTTCGTTCTTCTAGGTTAAACCGTTCGTTTTCAGTAACCGTTTTCATTTTTGGGTTTCACTCTGTTTTCTCCTATAGGGATACATGTATTTGGAACTCTAAATCAAACACGGTTTGTGCTAGCTCTTTGAAACTTGACACAATAAAGCAGTTTCAAGTTCTATCTCTATGCTTTGATTGCTGTTGATGTAGCTCTAAGCAGAGACTGGCGAAAATCACTTCCATGGATAGGGGTTGCCAAACTTCCAAAAAACTACGAGTTGCCTGAAATCTCAGCAAACATTTTTTCACCCAATCTTGATGATTCTTTCAGGTAATGATCAGTACACCAAAACCACTTGGCTCACCAAATTTCGTTCTTCTAGTTTAAACCGTTCGTTTGCAGTAAACGTTTTCATTTTGAGGTTTTACTCTGTTTTCTCCTATAGGGATACATGTATTTGGAACTCTAAATCAAACACTGTTTGTGCTAGCTCTTTGAAACTTGACACAATACAGCAGTTTCACGTTCTATCTCTATGGTTTGTTTGCTGTTGATGTAGCCCTAAGCAGAGACTGGCGAATATCACTTTCATGGAAAGGGGTTGCCAAGCTTCCAAAAAACTACGAGTTGCCTGAAATCTCAGCAGACATTTTTTCACCCAATCTTGAAGATTCTTTCAGGTAATGATCAGTACACCAAAACCACTTGGCTCACCAAATTTCGTTCTTCTAGGTTAAACCGTTCGTTTGCAGTAACCGTTTTCATTTTTAGGTTTCTCTCTGTTTTCTCTTATAGGGATACATGTATTTGGAACTCTAAATCAAACATGGTTTGTGGTAGCTCTTTGAAACTTGACACAATAAAGCAGTTTCAACTTCTATCTCTATGCTTTGTTTGATGTTGATGTAGCCCTAAGCAGAGACTGGCGAATATCACTTTCATGGAAAGGGGTGGCCAAGCTTTCAAAAAACTACGACATACCTGAAATCTCAGCAAACATTTTCTCACCCAATCTTGATGATTCTTTCAAATAATGATCAGTACACTAAAAACACTTGGCTCACCAAATTTCGTTCTTCTAGGTTAAACCGTTCGTTTGCAGTAAACGTTTTCATTTGTAGGTTTCACTCTGTTTTCTCCTATAGGGATACATGTATTTGGAACTCTAAATCAAACACGGCTTGTGCTAGCTCTTTGAAACATGACACAATAAAGCAGTTTCCAGTTCTATCTCTATGGTTTGTTCGCTGTTGATGTAGCCCTAAGCAGAGACTGGCGAAAATCACTTTCATGGAAAGGGTTTGCCAAGCTTCCAAAAAACTACGAGTTGCCTGAAATCTCAGCAAACATTTTTTCACCCAATCTTGATGATTCTTTCAGGTAATGATCAGTACACCAAAACCACTTGGCTCACCAAATTTCGTTCTTCTAGGTTAAACCGTTCGTTTCAGTAACCGTTTTCATTTTTAGGTTTCACTCTGTTTTCTCCCATAGGGATACATGTATTGGAACTCTAAATCAAACACGGTTTGTGCTAGAAATTTGAAACTTGACACAATAAAGCAGTTTCCAGTTCTATCTCTATGCTTTGTTTGCTGTTGATGTAGCCCTAAGCAGAGACTGGCGAAAATCACTTTCATGGAAAGGGGTTGCCAAGCTTCCAAAAAACTACGAGTTGCCTGAAATCTCAGCAAACATTTTTTCACCCAATCTTGATGATTCTTTCAGGTAATGATCAGTACACCAAAACCACTTGGCTCACCTAATTTCGTTCTTCTAGGTTAAACCGTTCGTTTGCAGTAAACGTTTTCATTTTTAGGTTTCACTCTGTTTTCTCCTATAGGGATACATGTATTTGGAACTCTAAATCAAACACGGCTTGTGCTAGCTTTTTGAAACTTGACACAATAAAGCAGTTTCCAGTTCTATCTCTATGGTTTGTTCGCTGTTGATGTAGCCCTAAGCAGAGAGTGGCGAAAATCACTTTCATGGAAAGAGCTTGCCAAGCTTCCAAAAAACTCCGAGTTGCCTGAAATCTCAGCAAACATTTTTTCACCCAATCTTGATGATTCTTTCAGGTAATGATCAGTACACCAAAACCACTTGGCTCACCAAATTTCGTTCTTCTAGGTTAAACCGTTCGTTTTCAGTAACCGTTTTCATTTTTAGGTTTCACTCTGTTTTCTCCTATAGGGATACATGTATTTGGAACTCTAAATCAAACACGGTTTGTGCTAGCTCTTTGAAACTTGACACAATAAAGCAGTTTCCAGTTCTATCTCTATAGTTTGTTTGCTGTTGATGTAGCCCTAAGAAGAGACTGGCGAAAATCACTTTAATGGAAAGGGGTTGCCAAGCTTCCAAAAAACTACGAGTTTCCTGAAATCTCAGCAAACATTTTTTCACCCAATTTTGATGATTCTTTCAGGTAATGATCAGTACACCAAAACCACTTGGCTCACCAAATTTCGTTCTTCTAGTTTAAACCGTTCGTTTGCAGTAAACATTTTCATTTTTAGGTTTCACTCTGTTTTCTCCTATAGGGATACATGTATTTGGAACTCTAAATCAAACACGGATTGTGCTAGCTCTTTGAAACTTGACACAATAAAGCATTTTCAAGTTCTATCTCCATGCTTTGTTTGCTGTTGATGTAGCCCTAAGCAGAGACTGGCGAAAATCACTTTCATGGAAAGGGGTTGCCAAGCTTCCAAAAAACTACGAGTTTCCTGAAATCTCAGCAAACATTTTTTCACCCAATCTTGATGATTCTTTCAGGTAATGATCAGTACACCAAAACCACTTGGCTCACCAAATTTCGTTCTTCTAGGTTAAACCGTTAGTTTGCAGTAACCGTTTTCATTTTTGGGTTTCACTCTGTTTTCTCCTATAGGGATACATGTATTTGGAACTCTAAATCAAACACGGTTTGTGCTAGCTCTTTGAAACTTGACACAATAAAGCAGTTTCAAGTTCTATCTCTATGCTTTGTTTGATGTTGATGTAGCCCTAAGCAGAGACTGGCGAAAATCACTTTCATGGAAAGGGGTTGCCAAGCTTCCAAGCAACTATGAGTTGCCTGAAATCTCAGCAAACATTTTTTCACCCAATTTTGATGATTCTTTCAGGTAATGATCAGTACACCAAAACCACTTGGCTCAACAAATTTCGTTCTTCTAGTTTAAACCGTTCGTTTGCAGTAAACATTTTCATTTTTAGGTTTCACTCTGTTTTCTCCTATAGGGATACATGTATTTGGAACTCTAAATCAAACACGGATTGTGCTAGCTCTTTGAAACTTGACACAATAAAGCAGTTTCAAGTTCTATCTCTATGCTTTGTTTGCTGTTGATGTAGCCCTAAGCAGAGACTGGCGAAAATCACTTTCATGGAAAGGGGTTGCCAAGCTTCCAAAAAACTACGAGTTGCCTGAAATCTCAGCAAACATTTTCTCACCCAATCTTGATGATTCTTTCAGGTAATGATCAGTACACTAAAACCACTTGGCTCACCTAATTTCGTTCTTCTAGGTTAAACCGTTCGTTTGCAGTAAACGTTTTCATTTTTAGGTTTCACTCTGTTTTCTCCTATAGGGATACATGTATTTGGAACTCTAAATCAAACACGGCTTGTGCTAGCTTTTTGAAACTTGACACAATAAAGCA